>NC_088360.1:65070933-65095933 GCF_034508935.2 Berghia stephanieae | reverse complement strand
CACTGCGGTCTCTGTGTTAGAAAGCTTCTGAACCAACCAATCAGATAGTCTGGTATATCTATGGCACGTAGTTTGGTCAACAGCATGGCAGTGTTAATCGCGTTAAAAGCTGATGAGAAGTCTACATATAGAATCCTCGCCAGATTTGAAGACTTCTTGTCGAGATATTTCCCCACTCCGTTTATTACGGTCAGTAACACATCTTCCACGCTGAGTGAATGCTGGTATGCGAATTGGTGTTTATCCAGTATTTTTGAGTCGTATACTGTCTGAAGAAGCTCGCATTTTATTATTTTTTCCAAGCATTTCATCACAATTGATGTCAGGGCAACCGGTCGGTAGTCGTTGAACGCCACCGGGCAGCGCTTCTTCGGAACTGGCACGATCACGGACGTTTTCCAAAGCACTGGTACAGACTGTTCATCGATGGAACTTTGGAATATTAGTGTGAAAGGCATCGCTTGTTGGTTGTGGGAGCAATTAAATATGAGACCGTGTATCTTGTCTGGACCAGGTGCTTCCGTTCCATACAACGTTTAAATAATTCCGCCACAACTGTTTCTTCTAGTTCTGGGGGTGGCTTTCTGTTGATTGTTGAAGTTGATGAAGTTTATTCCGTGTCGATTGTTGGTAGACACGTGTCGAAGCGGCAGTAAAAGGTGTTGAGTTCGTCAACATCTATGTTTGCATTACCAGATGGGAGTCGTGTTTTCTTTGGTTCTGCCCTTCCCATTTCCCACGATTTCATGGAATTTCCCGATTTTAGTTTTTGTTCCATTTTTCCTTTGTACGCTTCCTTTTCTTGTTTAATGACGATTTTTAGTTCTTTCTCTTTAGCGTGTGTTTATGTTCTTGTCACCGCTCATGTATGCGATCTTCTTTTCATTTAGGGCATATTTCAGACGTTTAGTTACCCATGGTTTGTTGTTGGGGAAAATTCTAATTTCTTTCTTTTTAACACATGACTCAACACAGAATGTTATATAGCTTGTCACCACGTCAGTCCATTCATCAATGGTTCCATCTAGTTCCACTAACGTATCCCACATCGTACATTCAAAGCAAGCATTGAGACAGTCTATTGCTTCTTGTGACCACACGTTTTGATGTATAATGATTGGTTTTCCTTTTTTCAATTTAGACACATATGTTGGTATCAGGTGTTTTGTGTTGTGGTCGGAGTTGGAAATCGGTTATTTACAGATTGATGTGTAGGCGTCTTTTATGTTACAGTGACACAGGTCAAGTGTGTTGTTATGACGAGTCTTGCAAGTGACAAATTGATTGAGTGTTGGTAATGGTTGAAATCGCCAATAATTATTAGTTATTTTTGGTTTTATATGACTGTGGAAGCTGTTTAAAAAAAAAAAAATCGATTTTCAAGAAGGTTGAGCAAACATTGCACTCTCTAGCTGATATATTTTTATTGTATTCCGACCAGATGCGGTGACTATGCATGGCTAGGTGCTGTTGTCAATGCTTTCCTCCATCTTTGTTTTTAATAGCATTGACTCTCTCAGAAAAAAATAATGTAATATCGCTTAACAGGCGACATGTCCCGTTCTACATCTAGGTATTGCTTGGTTAGGGACCCTTTTCTCAAGCACTTTGAACACGTTTAGTGGAAATTGCGCTATATTAAAAAGCTCAACATTGCGTAGTCTGTCGTGACACCTCTAGCGAAATTTTTTGGGTGCTTTTTAGCATCGTCATTCTTAATGTCCTTGTTCCTTGTTTTCTACAAAGCCTACACAATTCATTCAAATGTTTATCATGAATTTCTAGAGTGTGCTCCATGACTAGATGAACTTAAGTAACAACAAGAGATGAAGTGAGTAGAAAAGTGCCAGAAGACAATAGAGAATAAAAAAATTTTTGCGGCGGTGGTGGGGTTTGAACCTGCGACCTTATTGGTACGACAACTCCGCCTGGCAGGTGAGAGCGTGGCTCTACCGTGTGAGCTATCCACGAATACAAAAATATTCGTATCAAACTCAGGTCATTTCTAGAGCTCTCTCTCACCCACTTCTGGAGACCGCGGGTTCGCTCGCCACACAGCCATCGCGAAGTTATTTGACCAGCAGTTAAGCTTAATAGCCAATATTCTCAACATAAACATATAACATAGAAACGATTGAGACATTGAGTATGCTCCGGTATATGGGGTGAATTTTAAATTCAGAAAAGTGAGTGGAGCAGGCACTTTGTTGGTAACAACAAGAGATGAAGTGAGTAGAAAAGTGCCAGAAGACAATAGAGAATAAAAAAAATTTGCGGCGGTGGTGGGGTTTGAACCTGCGACCTTATTGGTACGACAACTCCGCCTGGCAGGTGAGAGCGTGGCTCTACCGTGTGAGTTATCCACGAATACAAAAATATTCGTATCAAACTCAGGTCATTTCTAGAGCTCTCTCTCACCCACTTCTGGAGACCGCGGGTTCGCTCGCCACACGGCCATCGCGAAGTTATTTGACCAGCAGTTAAGCTTAATAGCCAATATTCTTAACACAAACATATAACATAGAAACGATTGAGACATTGAGTATGCTCCGGTATATGGGATGAATTTTTAATTCAGAAAAGTGAGTGGAGCAGGCACTTATGTTGGTAACAACAAGAGATGAAGTGAGTAGAAAAGTGCCAGAAGACAATAGAGAATAATATTTTTTTGCGGGGGTGGTGGGGTTTGAACCTGCGACCTTATTGGTACGACAACTCCGCCTGGTAGGTGAGAGCGTGGCTCTACCGTGTGAGCTATCCACGAACTTTAGAAACATGAAATTTTGTTGTCACAAAATAAAGAAATTTGGGTTTCAGTTTAAGCTCATTGTGAAACCATAACAAAGAAATGAAAGCATAAATAATAAATTCACTGGTATCACCTTAACTGAACTCGCGAGGGAATCCCCGTAATTTGGCCGAAGCACGCCAGAATGATTCTCACGCCAGACAGGTAGTAGTGGTATGAATAATGATGTGGTGGTGGTTGTAGTAGTACAGACATTTTAATACTGAATTGAACACAAACGTAGAAATAAATTTTCATATTCTTAAGGTTCTAATTTATATTTATATATTATTATTTTTATTATCATTATTATTAATATTATTATCATTATTAGTTGTTTTCTTCTTCTTATCAACATAATCATCTTCATTATTATTATTACTATTCATATTATTATGATTATTATTATTGTTAATATTATTATTAATAACGTTTTCCTGACGATGGGTACACTCAAAACGTCGGTGGGGTGTACTATATCCATCCGAAGCCTTTTAATTTTCACCTTTAAGTCCAATCTAAATTTGAACCTTAAGAATATGAAGATTTATTTCTACGGTTATGTTCATTTCAGTACCAATAATTAAATACTACTACTACAACCACCACCACATCATCCATATGACTTCTACCAGAACTACCTCCATCACATCATTATTCCTACTACAACTGTAACTACCACAACCACAACATCATCATCCAACCCATTTCTACCACATCTACCACGACCACATCATCTTTCCTACCGCCACAACAAACCCCTCCCCCACCATATCATCAGTCTACTAAAACCTAGTAGTAGTAGTAGTAGTAGTAGTAGTAGTAGTAGTAGTAGTAGTAGTAGTAGTAGTAGTAGTAGTAGTAGTAGTAGTAGTAGTAGTAATAATAGTAGTAGTAGTAGTAGTAGTAGTAGTATAGTAATATATAAGTATAGTAGTAGTAGTAGTAGCAGTAGTAGTAGTAGTAGTAGTAGTAGTAGTAGTAGTAGTAGTAGTAGTAGTAGTAGTAGTAGTAGTAGTAGTAGTAGTAGGAGTAGTAGTAGTAGTATTACTAGAAGCAGCAGCAGTATTAGTAGTAGTTGTCGTTTTTAAGGGTTTTACGGCGCTTGCAACACATTTAGGTTATATCAACGCCAGTAAAAAGGAAGAAAATGGGATAGTAAAAAGTTCTAGAATTACAAATAAAGTACCCAAGGAAAAGTAAGACATAGGGGAACTGGGAACAAATAGGGATCAAATGTAGATTCCAAGAGCACACTAACAAAGTATTTAGTTTGAGACCACATATAAGTCTCATCCGGACACAAGCACAAAATCCAACATATAGGAATACACTCAAATGCTTACATTATAAATTCAAAATAACAAATAAAATAATACATAACAGAGAGATGATTTACAAGGAAAAAAATATAATCTCCCAAAACAATAACTATGCATTTGAATTTGACTGTTTCCCTCCTAGCTAGGACTCCGGCCAAGGCCATGACAAAACCAAGTATTCTCATTCCAAGACAAAGACAGAAAGCGTGTTGGAACATAGACATGGGGGGATAGAAGACACAGTATGTACCTCCCTGCCCACTATGGGAGTAGTAGTAGTAGTAGTAGTAGTAGTAGTAGTAGTAGTAGTAGTAGTAGTGGTAGTAGTAGTAGTAGTAGTAGTAGTAATAGTGGTGGTGGTGGTGGTAGTAGTAGTAGTAGTAGTAGTAGTAGTAGTAGTAGTAGTAGTAGTAGTAGTAGTAGTAGTAGTAGTAGTAATAGTAGTAGTAGTAGTAGTCCACATCTAACTTTTTGGTAAAGAAAAGGAAACAGATAATATTATATCATTTGGTGTTTTAATCAGTACAATGGTAAAAATAAGTGACATGATCTCAAAATCTCATGAACATAAACATTCTCATTAATTAGATAGTACAAAAAGAAATAAAATAAAACATATTTTATCGACAGGTGCTCGATTAATAATGTATTTGTATAAACACTATTCATTAGGGTATCTATAAAAAAAAACCCACACACACACACACCCACACACTCTCTCTCTCTCTCTCTCTCACACACACACACACACAGACACACAACTTTTCCCATTGTCTTCATTTGTTTTTCCATGGAGAGTTCCAGTCAGTCAATGAGGTTTAGCCTTCCAAGAAGTAAGGAACTGTTGAGAAAAAAAATTATATATATATATATATATATATATATATATATATATATATATATATATATATATATATATATATATATATATATATATATATACTAGTAAAAAGCCCGCAATTTCGCGGGGAAAGAACTATTTAGGGCAGATTGGTAAACAACGTTGTCTGTGTAATTTGGTATATCTTCGGTTGATTTTTCTGTGTGGCCCAATAATATATTTAATAATATATTCCCTCAACTAACCCCAAGAAAAAATTAAACCTAGTACCTTTAATTGACCCCAATAGGAGAAACAAACACCCTAGAACTTTAATAATACTTATGACTAACCCTAATAGGAAAAAAAATCATCCGATCTCGAGCTAACCCTAATAGAAAAAATCGTGACAAATTGAATAAATAAACGCCTGACAAAAGATCAAAGGTGAAAATACAAATTTAAAGAATACTGGGGATGTAGGAGCTTTCGGAATGTCTCCCCTTTACTTAACTCCCCTTTACTTAACTTATGGAAAAACAAACTTCCTTGAACGTTTAATAAGACTTATGACTAACCTCTCGAGCTAACCCTAATAGAAAAAAAACAAAACAACTCTCGGACTGCTTTGCACTACCTTTCAATATTTAACAAATCAAAATGGCGGCTGAAAATCAAAACAATGGTCAAATTAAGAAATTTTAAACTTTCACAAATCTATCAAGGTTTGTTCTAGAGTTTTTAAAATACTTCTAGATATAATGACAAATTGAATAAATAAATGCCTGACAAAATATCAACGGTGAAAATACAAATTTAAAGAATACTGGGGATGTAGGAGCTTTCGGAATGTCTCCCCTTTACTTAACTTATGGAAAAACAAACATCCTTGCACCTTTACCAAGACTTATGACTAACCTTAATAGAAAAAGAAATATCCTCGATCTCGAGCTAACCCTAATAGTAAAAAAAGAATCAAAATGGCGACTGAAATACCTTCATGTGATCAAGTGAATAATATCACTATGAATGCCACGATTTGCTGAAAAATGCCAACACCCACACACACATGTATACACCACACACACACACACACACACACAAACACAAACACGCACACACACACAAACATACACGCAATTAGAACATACATAACAACACTGATCACCGCTAAATCAACAACACAACGGAAGTAATAATAATACTTGATGTCATAAATAGATGACGCAAATTGACAACTTTTTACAGTGTCAAAATTAGTTGATTTTGGGAGTCTATATATATATATATATATATATATATATATATATATATATATATATATATATATATATATATGTGTGTGTGTGTGTGTGTGTGTGTGTGTGTGTAATGTGTTCAGCGCTGGAAGGCTGCTTTTCACAGAGCTCTCAAAATTATTGCATTTTACGGCTGTTTTAAGTGTTATTTCTATATAGGACGAATTTTATTTCATATTCAGAGTTCTTATGACTTTGTGTTGCTTTTGACTAAATTTCGTGAATCATAAACAATTAATTTAGCAATATTTTAAAGTTTTGTAAATTTTTGCAAGGATTTAATCATCTATTGAGACCATTTTTGTTTTCGTTTTACGATTTTAAGAAGAAAAAAAAACAACAGTGAGCTATTTTAATCTTATTACAACGGTCGACGATGAACATCGAAAATGACAACACCTAATTATTGTTATAACTATTCACCCCAACACCTACGTACAATACGACACACAATTAATATAGCAATGACTATGAAAAATGTATTTTTTTTCTCTTTTTGAGGAAAATTTTTGTCTGAAATCAAAGCCCTTTCTCCACTGAGTAAAAATGTTTTTGAAATTTGAAAATCCAATCATAAATAAACAAGTTATGCAGTTTCAAAGGTGTCATTTATTTGGATGACCCGCAAAGAGGAAAAAAACGCGAAAATATGGGATGCTTTTTCGGCATTTTTTTTCGACCTTTGGTTGTATCTTGCGTAATAAGTGGATTGAAAGATTGAAATTTGGCAATTTTATGGCAAATTTGATAGAGAATATGATGAAAACATTAGAAGAGTTCTAACTTATATAATTTTAGAGCTGGATGGTATAACACACACAGAGAGAGAGAGAGAGAGAGAGAGAGAGAGAGAGAGAGAGAGAGAGAGAGAGAGAGAGAGAGGGGGTGGGGGGAAGATTGCGTACATAAATGAAAGAAATATAGAAGGAAAAGAGAAATTGGACAAGGGGACAAAGGTTACTGATGGAACGTGACTTGGAACACAATAATTAAACCTATGCTGAGATTGTAGATCATATTGCAATCGAAAACTTTTAACATTATAATTTCTTAAATTCTTGTCATTAAACAGTCAAATTGTCAGCTATTTATTGAACCCAAACGCAATGGCAGACGATAAACACCCCTCTGCCAGTGAGACCGCGCAGACATTTTGACTAGTCATGAACTTTAAAACGAGGTCAACCAATCAGAAAGCGCTTTGCCACGACCCGCAAAATGGCTTTGTCTTTTACGAATGAAGAGCAAATTAGGATGGTGTTTTGTAAAATACGGGAAAAGTACTCGTCATATTCATATGAAATTTTACAACCAAAAAGAAGAAATGTTCATGTATTACCTTGTCAGCGACAAAACCTAAACGCCCGGTAGTTTTAGAAATATTTTACTCCAAAGAGTAAAAATCTTTTTTTAACGGTCTTCTGGTAATCGCACGAGTTTTGTCGCTTGACATAATCTAAAATGACCTTTTTTCTAACTGTGTGCCAACTTTCAGTCAAATTCATCGATAAACAGCGTCGTAATTAATTTTTTAAAATAGCATATACGAAACGGCTTCGTCCCATATTTTGTCGCGAATTTGGGCACTTCGTGAGCGAGAAAGAGGCCCAAAGATTTGTGCGGGATAGTCATTGCTAATTAATAATATACTGAAGTTAGAAATAGTAAACATTTTGAGATCTTTCGAATTATTCAAGGCATACAGAACATTAACAAACAGAGGAAATAAAGGTGGAAGGAAACAAAAACAAAAAACCAGGAGAAGCCAAAGAAAAATCAAAAACAACTCAGTCAAATTAAAATGCAATAATTTAAATTCTACTAATAACAAAGACGGAAGGCAACGGAAAACCACGGTCACTAACAAACTTTCCCAGGGCAGCAGCTGTCCCGAACAGGTTGAACGTTTCAAACTGGTGCGAAATGAAACAATCACATTGGCCACGTGGAATATACGTACATTAAACCATGAAGGAAAATTTGAAAACGTTATTCAAGAAATGAAAAAGTTCCAAATTAACATCCTTGGAATCTCAGAAACGAAGTGGAAGGGAGAAGGAGTAGTTAAAGAAGATGATTTTGTATTGTATTATGCAGGTGGAAAACATCATGAAAAAGGAGTTGGAATTCTTTTAGACAAATTAACATCAAAGTGCTATTTAGATCATGTTGCAATATCAGAAAGAGGTATTTTAGTAAAGTTGAAAGGAAACCCGTTTAATGTTAATATTATTCAAATATACGCCCCGACATCAGACAGTGACGAAAACACAATTGAGACATTCTATCAAGATATGGAACAAGCATTAAAACAATGTAAATCTGATGAAATTCGTTTAATAATTGGTGATTTCAATGCAAAGGTTGGTAACGAGAGAGTTGAAAATATCGTTGGCCCCCAAGGACTAGGTACCAAAAATGATAGAGGGGACAGACTTGTCGACTGGTGCAGATTGGAAAACCTTACTGTTGTCAATACATGGTTTAAAAACCACGATAGAAAGAAGTGGACATGGATAAGCCCAGGTGGCCTTTGTAGAAATCTGATAGACTTTATTCTGGTCCAACATCGATTCAGAAATATCGTACGCAACGCAACAACTATTCCAAGTGCAGATTGTAATAGTGACCACAGACCTGTCAAGGCCACGCTAAAAGTAAAACTTAAACAAATAAAGAAAAAGAAAGTGGAACCAAAACTGCAACTAGATCTATTGAGAATGAACCATCAAATAAAAAATGATTACAAAGAATGCGTGAAAGAAAAATGTGAAAACTTGACCTCAGATATAAACATAGATGAGTACAGGAATCACGTATCGAACTGCATCACAGAGTCTGCAAGAGAAACTATTCCATCTGTGAAAAAACACGAACCAAAATATAAGTGGATGGATGACAAGATCTTGAAACTGATGAATGAAAGACATCGTTACAGGAGTGAGTCAAAAATCACCGACAAAGATTGATTCCCAAAACTGACATCAAAATGACCTTTTTTTAAAAAAGATTAGAACTTAATAGATATGACTTAATATGGTATGTCTTCAAAATGAAGCAGGATAGGAGGAAAATAAATATTGCTGCTTGATTCAACAAATCTTTTAAAAATATATTTTTGTCAACCGACAGGCCATTTTGAGCAGGTGTGGAGTATATATAAATATTGTAGTTTATTCATTTATGGACCAAATTTCTCAATTTTTGGCATCTATGCTTTTCTAACTATATTCTTTAATCACATGCTTCATTGCAATAAAAATATACCAAAGAAAACGAAAGCGAAATATATAATATAATGGCGCAGGCATTTGGCAAAAAATGTGAAAAACGCACATATATATGGGCGTTTTTCACATTTTTGTCCAATAAGGAGGGGTTTTTCCCCGGAGTTTCAATAAAATTGAATCAAATCTTGTGACCACTTAACTTGATTACTCCTCAATCATTTCCTATAATATTGAAGCTTCATTTTCTCCGGCCTTCATATGCTGGCAGGTTAAAGTTCGAATCCCATTACATTGACTCACTCCTGTAAGGCTAATTGAAAGCTGCATAGTTCGCGTTATAAAATTATGAAGCAGACCGGTTTTTTTTTCTTCTTTAGCATATATTCATTCTCTATAAATGGTTAAATGACGGATATGTGTCCATTATTTTAATTTTGAGAGAGATTTGTTGCAAAAGTCTGAAAATGTTGGCAAATTAAAAACTTTAAATTTTTAAAGAGATAATTCTTTATATACATTAGAGGCTAATTGAGAGAGATTAGTAAAGACATAAATTGAGCAAATTGTAAAAACAAGATGGGACTTTCCTAATAGGCATAATAAATAGTAAATAACATTTTTGTAGGTCGTTACAGGATTGCGTTGATTATTACAGGAGTGAGTCGTATCGTTACAGGAGTGAGTTACTAAATAAAGACGATCTATTATACTTGGCAACATAATATTTGAGTTGTATTCACTGCTCAAAAGAATCGCAAAAGTGAATTGTATAGGTGCCCCGACGTATCTAAATCGATCATAAAGAAGACAGGAATTTTTAAAAAGTTTCCAGTTGATCGTCAAAATTGTAATTTTAATTAGGCCTCGTAGCCTTTGCTTTGGGTACAGAAAAGGTTTTCTCTTGTTGTAGTAACTGTTGTAAATGCCATAATTCACCTATTTCTTGATTATGAATTTAAGTCTGCTGTATCTTTTTCGAGTTAAAATATATGTGATTATTACGCCATGAGAGGACTTTTGATAGGCACGAAAATCAATATCATTATGGAACGCTATGAATGACAAAGGCTGACAAATTTCTTATTTATTTGTCCAATGATGTCATAAGGCATTTTTATTGTCAGAACTCAATCAGAATAGAAACAAATAATATGCGTTAGATAAATCTATAACCATGAATATATGGAGTAACACTGACCCCCAAAAAATCAGGAATTCCGATCAAATTTTATGAATCTCTCTGTCTCTGTCTCTCTCTACTTGTCTCTCTCTCTCTCTCTCTCTCTCTCTCTCTCTCTCTCTCTCTCTCTCTCTCTCTCTGGCCTATACCCTGTCTCAGGGTTAAAAAGGCAATGATGATAACACACTTGGGCACGAATGCAACGAATGTTCGTCGTTCTCCCATCCCTTGCTTGCAGGATACGTTCGGACTGTTTGTCCCTTTCGGAGAACAAAGCAAACATCCCGTAAATCACTTCAACACCTGATCATTCTGCACGTTGTGTTCGTCATGTTTGCTGCGTTTGTCGAATATTGTTCAGGTGTGGACCCATCATTTTGGAACATAAACTGTATCAGGTAAGATACTTCAGGCATGAAAAATCACGGTTGTATTCCACTAGTAGTAGTAGCGTATGGCTACACCTCCAAAATTATTTCGTCAACCCAGCTTCTAAAGTCTTCCTCCGCCCTAAGGACGGTTTCGTAGCCACCTTCAAGTTTAGTGACTGGGCAGTGGAGGACGATGTGATCGCTGGTCTCTGGGGCTGCCTGACATTTATTCTTTGTATCATTGTTTCGAAGTTTCCATCTGCACATATTTGATGCAGTTCTGCCATGTCCAGTTAAGAGGCGATTTTTTGAGGAAGTCCAGTATTTCCTGGCATTATTGAATGCAGGCACTCTTTTGGTTGGATCTTTAACTATGTTTCCTCCTCTTGGTGTTTCCCTGTTCCACATTTCTCTCCAGTTTTCCTCCACATTGAAGTCTGCCATTTTTGTTAGGTGGAACGGTCTTCTCGATTTGAGTCTTGTTGAAGGTGCCTGCTTTATTATTGATTTTATGGGAATATTGTCTGTGGCTTCGTCAATCCTTGCATGCATCCTTTGGTTAGCTTCTTTTCGTCTAAGACTTGGTGGTGCAATGCCGCTCAGTGTTGGGAGCCACTGAGTTGGAGCTGACTTGAGACATCCTGTTATAATTCTCATTGATTCTCTTAGTCGGATGTCAATGCAGTTTACATGTGGGCTTCTCATCCAAACAGGGGCACAGTATTCTCCGACACTATAGCACAGTGCCAACGCAGATGTTCTCAGTACCTGTGGTGAGGCTCCCCACATTGTACTTGCGAGTTTTCTCACCAGGCTGTTTCTTTTTGCGATTTTATTTGCGGTTCCCTCAATTAAGGTATTTAAGGTTGGGGTCTGGGGGTAGTATTGAGTTATCGGCTGTGATCTTCAGTTCTTTTGTTGCCTCGCGATTATTCACGTGGAGGTTTGTGGACACTGATTTGGTGGTATTCATTTTTAGGTACCACCTATCAAAATATTGTTTCAGGCGAGTGGTGTCTTTACTTAGAACTTCTTCAATCTCTTTCCAGTTTTTCGATTGATAGGCTAATGCCCAGTCATCAACATATCCAAGTTTGAGTGCTTCGCATTTTGGCATGTCGAGGATATAAACATTGAAGAAAGTTGGTGCCAAAACTGAACCTTGTGGTACCCCATTTTTAATTTTGCGTGTTTTGCTTTTGTGTTCTCCCAGTATGATATGAAATTGTCTTGTGCCAGTCATGGTAGACAGCAGTTTGAGCGTCTTTCTGCAAGGAATCATTTTGGAGAGTTTTAACATCAGGCCGCCTGTCCAAACAGTGTCGTAGGCTGCAGACAAATCTGTTAGGACTACACCAGTCTTCTTTTTGTTCTCAAAGCCTGCTTCAATATATGAGGTCAGTGCAAGGACCTGTTCACTTGTGCTTCTTTGTGGTCTAAAGCCCGCTTGTTCTGGTGGTATGTTGGGATTTATGTATGGGGTGATTCGCTATAGTACGATTCTTTCCAGGAGTTTGTATAAGCAGCATAGTAGAGATATTGGTCTATAGCTGGATGGTCCAGTCATTGGTTTGCCTGGTTTTAATATGGCGGGTATGTGCCATTTTCCATGATGTCTGTCATAGTATTTGCCAGTCAGTCTATTGTTTCTGGTCCAAAGTTAGTAATCATGTCGGGGTATATTCCATCAATGCCAGCAGCTTTGCCATTTATTATTTTCTTTATAGCTCCTTTCATTTCATCAATCGTTATTGGGACACTTAAAAACATGCAATGGTCAGGCAGAGTTTTCAGGGTCTTTTTGTATTCTTTTCTTATTTCTTTTTCAAATTGATGGTTTGGGATGTGTTGCCCCCGTTGTTTAATTTCTTTGGCAATTTCGTTAGCTGCAATCTGGGGGGGGGGGGGGGGGGGGGGGGGGCTGATTTTAGCTTCAGGGTTTAGCTTTTTGAGGGTTTGCCATGCATGGCGGCTGGAGTGACTGAAGTCAAAGTTTTCAACAGTTTCTACCCATCTCTCTTTTTGGCTTTCATGTAGTGTGTTAAGTAGTTCTTCTCCAACCTGAGAAGGATCATCACGTTGCCGTCGTACAGGAGCTTGTGCGCTGCCATGACCCTGAGGGTGATAACAGCCTAGATCCAATCCTGCTGGAACAGCTGAAGATGAGGAGCCAGACCAAGAATGATCCAAACCGGCGTCCAGACAAGGTTCTTCCTTCTCCTGGGCTCAATTCATGGAGCGGGACTACGACGATAGTCCTAGACTAAATCCGCGTTGTAAGCTATTCATGAAGCCGGACTACGCGAAGTCTTAGACTAGACCAGGGACTAAACGGGTGAAATTTACACCCGCGATTTAGCAGGCGTAAACATCGTAGTCTGGGACTAAATTTTAAAACCATATCTGCTCTACGGTGGGGAAAGTAATTGTACAGCGATTAGAACAAAGATACCCACAGTTTTTGATCTTATATTTATTTATTTATTTTTTTTTTTTTGGTTTCGTTTTTTTTTTTTTTTTTTTTCTTTTCTCGAAGATTCGACAATCGCAAATAAACTACTCATCTTGCCCATTCAAAACACTCTCCAGGGATCCCCCCCCCTCCCCCCGCCACACACACACACACACACACACACACACACACACACAGTTTCATAGTAACTTCCTCCTCCTCCTCCTCCTCCTACTAGTACTACTACTGCTGCTGCTGCTGCTGCTACTTTCACTATTGTCATTACTCCTACCACTACTACTACTACTACTACAACTACTACTACTACTACTACTACTTCTACTACTACTTCTACTACTACTACTACTACTACTACTAACTACTACTACTACTACTACTACTACTACTACTACTAACTACTACTATCTACACTACTACTACTATCACTACTATCACTACTATCACTACTACTACTACTACTACTACTACTACTACTACTACTACTACTACTACTACTACTACTACTACTACTACTACTACTACTACTACTACTACTACTACTACTACTACTACTACTACTACTACTACTACTACTACTGCTGCGAAGCCTTTTGCCAAATTAATATTCAAATACATATGAAGTTGTGGAGATACAAATGCCTAGTCATGTATTGGTACCAGCACAACTTAACATTTCCAATTAACTTTAATTCCTGTTTAACTGAAACTGCAGATCAACATGTTGGTGTATAGTAGGGATGCCAAAGAAACAAATGATCAGTCTCTCTAAAAAAAAACTGGATTCTTTTCAGAGAAAATAAAAATTTACCCTCAAAACGACCAGATACAAAATCATTAGAAATATTTATACCAATCCCAAAAGAAAAGGCGAAAAGGACGCTTAATTAACAGAATTACATTGAGATTCCTTTTGTAAACTTTGTCTGTAGGTATATGCACGGCCAATCTGAAGGTCCTGGGTTCGAGTCCTGCTCTTGGCCGTTCATAATTGAGTCCTTGGAAAAGCCTCTTTAGTCACATTCTCTCACCAAGTAAAATGAATCCGTAAAAGGAATACCTGGCTGTTAACAGCATTGTCTATGTCGAATAAAAAATTGTAATACTGCCTTATTATAGGCATCATATCTCGTTCTAGAAATGTGCTTTGAGCACATTTAGTGGATATTGCTCTCTATAAATGCTCAGAGTTTGTTTTTTTATAATCAGATCTTGTAAATGTCATTAGAGTCGTACTGCTGAAGAAGTTGTTTCATAACATCATCACTCCATTGGCGGGCAGAAGAGTCATCAGCATTGTGCTTTTCGACATGTTCTTTTTTAGACACGCATTCTGTCAACCTATCTATCTTGAGAGCCAGCTTTCTGATGGGGAGAAAGATGTGCCTTGAGTTGATGCCAGTTAGTTGCTTTTGAGTGTATCAATGTGGATAGGGACTGTATAGATCAATCAAAAGATGAGCCGCGAGTCCTCTCTGAAATCCTTTCTTTTTGTACGCGGCCCAGTAGACGAAAAGAATGCGCAGGTAGAGAATTGCAATTGAGTGGTCAGACAACATAAAAAAACACAAAGTATTGGGTGGACTGCGATCACGTTACACGTTACACACCTTGTAATGCAGACAACGAGTGCTGAGTCAGCCCGTCGTGTCAGGTAATCCTTTGATGTCAGTTAACTCACTCAATCCTAGACATTTTTACTACTCTTCAAAATTGGAAAAAATGTATTAAAAATGAGCATGTGCATAGATATTTTAATTCAACTACCATTAACATGTAAAAACTAAAAACATCAGCTTTGATTCTACGCCTATAACTTGTCTCAGAAAAGTGTAATAAATAGGCATGGGGTAAAAGTAACCCTGGGTGTACTACGGATATAGTCGGTGTTAGGGTTGAGTGAGTTAACAAGCCTTCTGGGTCTGACCTAGTCGGGATAGTGGAATTGCGTTGAAGGAAAAGCTTTTTTTTCACGCGTGATATAATACAAACATGCGGAAATGGTTCAATGAAAAACGCATTTTCATAACCTTTTGTTTGTATTATTTAGATATTTTTCTCCAATCAAGATGGAATCAAGTGTGCCGATTAAGCTGAGCGATTATATTGAAAATCAGTTTTTCGGGAATATGTAGCATAAGCGAAAGTGTGCGATTAACCGGTGTGCGATTAAACTGAGTGAACTGTAACAATAATTAATAATAATAATAATAATAATGATAATAATAATAATAATAATAATAATAATAATAATATAATAATAATAATAATAATAACAATCATAATAATTATAATACTAACAATATAATATAATAATAATAATAATAATAATAATAATAATAATAATAATAATAATAATAATAATAATAATAATAATGTCGAAGCCAGTAACTGGAATGCCAATTTATTAGAACATCTGCTAAATTGGAATGATTGGTTTGTGACATTTTTTCTAAATTAACATACATGAAATTTCAATTGGACAACCAGAACATATATGCCGGTTAACTCCATCAACTTCAGACCTTTAGCAATATTTATAAAAAGTTTTATATACATTGCATCAAAAATGATGAACACGGTGGAACCATCATGTATATATATATATAAAGTCCTTACAAGAATGTAGATCCCATCCATCATCTTCCTTGCACTAACACCGATATTGTCTGAACCAAAAGGAGCCCAAAAAACTCCAAAAAAATCATGCTAGTACAAGTAGCTACAAAGCAGTCCTTAAATCACAGTTCATTTTTAT
Organism: Berghia stephanieae; assembly: GCF_034508935.2. Classification (NCBI taxonomy): domain Eukaryota; kingdom Metazoa; phylum Mollusca; class Gastropoda; order Nudibranchia; family Aeolidiidae; genus Berghia; species Berghia stephanieae. The sequence continues at coordinate 65,079,696 of NC_088360.1, read as the reverse complement.
TTACTAATGTTATATAGCGAGGAAAAAAAGGGGACTTTGATGTTATGTCGATATAAGCATGCACTGTATTTGACTGCGTGCATTACATTTTCTAATAACATTGAATGGAAAATTAAAAAGAGAGAGATCAATATGCAGTGAGTCCCTTGAATTCAAGCTTGCTGCAATAAAATTGAAATGCCTACCTGCACGAATAGCACCACAGACAACAACAAAAGCCACAATATTGTAAAATGAGGCTGCCCTAGCCATCTCAGCCTCTTCCATCATTATCTTCTTCTCTGTCTCTGGATCAACAGGGCCCTTTTGCATCCGAATCATGTTGCTTCAACTGTAAATTCAGATTTGATTGATGTTACTCTAACCTGGAATTTTTATAGTAGGTACCATAAGAGACAATTTTCAAATTATATGAACTTTTAATTATGGACACATTTTAATTATAAATTATACTTGATACATTGATAAGCAATTAATTGATGAATATCTCTGCCAAATTTTATCAAAATTGATACACCCGCACACTATTTTATTTTAACCGCCATTAACCCTACTTGTTAGGACAAAAAAAACTTTTAAAATATTAACCAACACTTGACATTATTTTTTTAATTGAAATGCAATTACTGATAACAATAATTGGGCCAATTCCCCTGCAAAACCCAAACTTGCCTGATCGACGCTTTTGCCGTATAAAAATTAAGATGTTTTGAGTTTAAAATTTATTATCAAAGTGTCTATTTGATTGTCCATTTAATAACTAAGTTTTACATAGACAGATAGGCTCTTTAAAACCATTCAATATATCTTACTTTTAGATCTAGTATAAGACAAATGGTTCCAAAGTTATGATGATTTTACTACTCAAAATTGACCATTACTAATGAAAAAGCTCAAAACATGTGACTGGGAAATCCCCCACTGGACAGCCTCTTGATAAGCTGACTGCTGATTGAAAAGGGACTTTAGCATGGAGAAAAGAGGGTGGGTCACTAGCGGCCAAAATTAAATATACTGCACCCACTTCAATCTTAATGAGATCTGGCACAGACATATAGTTATAGACTCTAGCAGATAAATGAATTAAATTATCTAAAAAGGGCTTGCTTTTATCTTTTGATTTTTTTATTTTGCTCTCTCAATGTTGAAAAAGACGTATACATATATCTCGCTCCTTTACCAATGCCTTTGAATATATCACCAATTCGCCATACCTGTTGAGGACAAGCTAAAGAATAATAAGAAAGATTTGATTTCAATGTCAAACACACAGATTCAGATTTGTCGTGGAAAATGGGAAGTAAATTTTACGGGTGAGTGAAGTCCCTTGAAATTATAATGTAATGTTTCACTTCATAATTAGCCTATTATATGATCTTGAATGGCTGTATGTACGTATAGAAGAGTAAAGGAAGGTGCCCCATATGTAAACAATAACATTTGACGTCAAACGTGACCCAGATTTTTTTTATAAATGACCCGAACTATGCTGCAGTTGACCTTTAGTAATGTCATGCGCATCCAACCAACTTTTTGTTTACATGTTGCTAAGGCAGCAAACTGAAGCTGGTCGTGAATAAATTCCAGCTGTTTACTCCGAGCCTGAGATAGCTAGGGAGGCCACGATCATATTATTTATAGCCCAAATGCTCCTTTTATTTTGTAGGAAAACCATAATCATGGTTCCCCCTCTTCCCGTAAACAAAACCATATCTATGTTCAGGGAAACTAAGATTGTTGCTTGTTTTTGGTTAAGGTGGACCGTACTTTTTTTTTTTTTTTTTTACAGCGTATCAAATGATCAAAGTCAAAGCATACGGTCAATGCAATGAAGAGAGTAAATTCGAATCTATCTCCTATCTCTTCGCTCAGATGACCATTTTGAACAGAAGACTACTACTACGTACTTCTACTATAACTGCACTACCACTACTGTATTATAACCACTGATACCACAAAACTAGACTGAACTAACGGACCGTATGGCTCAGCGGTACGGTTTTCGTCTTGTCACAAAAGTCGAGCAATGCCAATGCTAAGTGTGATCAGTAATAGGATGGATGACTAATCGTGAAAAATTGTGGTCCCCGCGTTGTTTCCCTGGCTAAGGCACTTTACCGCTTACCCCACTCGATTGAATGAGTATCTGGCTACAGAAATGACGGGTAGTGACAGGTTTAGTACACAAGGGTCGCTTAACAGGCTGTATGACAAAGAAATATGGTTCCATACGGCTTGTTGAAGTGGGGGGGGGGGGGGATAAAATATGAAACATTGTGAAGCGCATTGCTCACGGCTATCTGAATCTGTTGAAATGCGCTGTATAAATATTCATATTTATGTACTTGGTCCAACTGTTACTATTTCTACTACTAGACCTCTACTACTAATATCATTATTAATAACAATAATAATAATAATAATAATAATAATAATAATAATAATAATAATAATAATAATAATAATAATAATAGTTATTATTATTGTTGTTGTCAATATCATCGTTTAATGGTAAAAGTGTTAAAGATACTTGCAAAATGTTGGTGTTGTGTGTGTTGTAGCAATCGGCCTCCAGCGACGCAACTCTGTCTACAAGAGACGCACAAGACCGTGGCACTAAACATCCCTGGCATGCATTTAGTCATACAACATGAAAGCAACATTCACGGTAGCGTTAACTACATCAAAGTCAAAGACAAATCAATAGTGACATACAACCAGGACATGACAGTAAGTGAGGTGGAAATTCTCAGAATTGAAGGCAGACACTTCAATGTGATATCTGTCAACAAACCTCCACCAACGCCATTCAAGTGGCCAGTTACATCCACCACTAGTGAGAAACCAATGATTGTGATAGGTGACTTTAACAGCCACAGCACCAAATGGGGATACAATGAGAACAACGAAGATGTAGATACTGTTGAGGAATGGGCTGACCAATATAATCTGACACTCTTCTATGACGCATGAATCATCCTTTTCAAGCGCTCGCTGGAGAACAGGTTACAACCCAGACCCTGCATTTGTGTCTTCCAGCCATGTCAAAAACTGTCGGCAACCCCATACCAAAATCACAATCCGGACCAATCGCCATTGAGGTAGGATCAGTCATCTCTACGAGAACAAACAAATTACATGAACTGTGTTCGTGGACCTGGCAGCTGCCTATGACACAGTAAATCACAGGAAACTGCTCCTAAAGGTTGCAAGGGTAACTCGTAACACAAAAATAGTTGCAATAATAAAATCCCTTATGTCAAACCATCACTTTTTTGTGGAAATGGATGGGAAGAAAAGCAGATCACAAAAGAACGGACTCCCTCAAGGATCGGTAATTGCACCTATCCTTTTCAACGTTTATACCAATGACCAACCTCAGTTCGAGAACATCCAGGGGTTTCTATATGCTGATGATCTGTGTCTCGCGTCCCAGGCCTCTGATTTCAAGACCATTGAGGAGAGACTAACGGATGTCCTGGAGCCACTCTCTGAGCCCACATTTAAAGAACTCACAAAATGCTAACCCAGGAAAAACTCAAGAGTGTGCTTTCCATATAAAGAGCCGCCAAGTCTAAAGAAAACAGGAAACTGAACATCTCCTGGAATGGGGACATATTGGAGAACAACACATTCCCCGTGTACCTCGGTGTTACCGTAAACCGCACAATGTCCTTTTCTCAGAACGCAAAGAAAACAAAAGCAAAGGTGGCCAAAAGAAACAACTTCCTAAGAAAAGAGAAGAAAAACTTACACGGGGAGCAGATCAGAAAACAGTCAGGACAACCATACTAGCCCTCTGCTATTCAACAGCCGAAAAGGTCTCACCAGTCTGAGTAAGATCCTGCCATGTCAAAATAACACCTGCCGGATCATTAGAGTAACTTGAAACCGACTGCAGTTCCAGTCCTCCATCGGCTGGCTGGCATTGCACCTCCCCACATTCGAAGAGCCACTGCTTCCAAAGCCCAGAAATATAAACAGAAAATGGACCCAAGGCACCCCCAACATGACCACAGCCCAATAAAAAGTAGACTGAAGTCGAGAAAGAGCTTCATGACGGAAGAAAGCATCAACCCTGACCATGCAGCTGTATACAGGATTTCCACACAGAGTGGGACAATCATGCAAATGAAGCTGTTGGAGATCCGAGAGAAGAACTGTCCTACGGAACCGAGCTCCCCAGGAATGAATTGGTAACACTGAACACAGCACGGGCAAAACTTGTGAGAACAACTGGTGGCATGAAAAAGTGGGGGCTGGCTGAGACTAGCTTGTGTACATGTGAATGCCCAGAGCAGACATCCTTAGAGAATGCCAGGATGGGCTCAGCTGCACTGACCATGACCTAAGAGTCTGCTCCCCAATGCTGTGGAGTGAGTTTGGTGTTGGTGCGACAAGCTATGATGATGATGACTTGCAAAATTAATAAGTCTTACACCTGGCAACATATAAAAAAAAAAGTAAGATGACAAAGATTAAGATTAGAATGTTAGGATGATGATCTTTTTAATATCAAAATACTTTTGTAACCCGGCATTGCTAACTTTCATGTGTAACCCAGAATGAAAAGTTATTACAAAAGACGAATGCAAGATATTTAGATAAATTGCTAGTCTATCATTGTGGTAGACGTAAATGTATTAAACTTACATATCCAATAACCTGTAGGTTAACAGAGAAGGAAGGGCGCACAAGTTCATTGTAATTTGAAATTGAGGAGTTGGAGTTGGAACAAAGTTGATTTGTATTGAGTCAGAATTCAATCAAGTCTTAGATTGAAGAAAAAAGCCCAAAGAATCTTTCTTTAAAACAAGAAACAAAAAAAAAAACCCCAAAAAACCTACAGCGTGCACCAGAATGAATAAAACAGGACAGTCTTTAAACTGCATCAATGGAAATCACATCTTGCATACAAGACCTCTAGTGCTATTGTGAGGACTGGTTCTCAGTCTCACCCGTCCTGCCGTATCTGAGGGCCATAACACAACTTGTGAAATCGAAATAAATTAAAAAGCAGATTATAAATTTATATCACTTTTATTGTCATTTCATTCATATTCATGTTATTCAAACTGAAAATCATTTTTAAAAATATAGATAAGATGTTTCTCCATTATAAAGGTATGCTTGTATTCTCATCCTGTGAAAGAGAAAGAAAAAAAATAAAGAAAATTGATAATTATTACTGAAACTGTGTAGTTCCATTTTTTTAAATCTGTGATTTAAGAGCCTTAGCAAAAGCTTTGATTAAGAAAGGTTCTGATATGCAACATCACATGGTCCCATCTATCAAATTCTACTACCATTACAAATCAGCTACATAAATAGATTCATCAGTACTCTTATCTTGTTGATAAATTAAATTATAAATATAGAAAAGGATATAATAAACTTTTAAAAATAATTAGAAAGTTAAATGGTAGACAAGATAAAGAGATATTTGCCTATTTCTTTTTAAATTTCTTATTCATAACCAAGGAAGCAGGTTTCTTTTGCTATATTCTTCTTGACTTCCCTATGTAAATGTTTCTTTCGAGTGTATAACAAGCTCACAGGGCATTTGTATAAAGAAACAGGAGCCAATACCATTAAAATGGAGATACCACTGCCAAAAATTACAACGGGATAGAAATGCATTGGTTTTAACGTGTATTAGACGCTGTCATTAGAAAAAAGTTTTTTAAAATCTTTACAAACTACAGTAAGCTGCTTTTAAAATTAAGAAACGCTCGAAAGCAAAATATGGTCCTGTTCTCTCAATCACCGCTCTCTAGTCTCTAGATTATACTTGGTAGGTCAATAAAGCTGAGAGGTTTTATGAAGAATATAGAATAAAAACATTAATTCCATTAAAAAAACATAGAAGGGTCCATAATGATATATGAGGAACTCTATAAGATACAGTAACAAATGAAAGCCATTTTGATAATCTTGAAGGATATGACTCAATGATGATGATGATGATAATAATAATAATAATGATACTTCTTCCTGAATATAAATTGTTTAATTCCCATGGTATAGGCAGGCCAATGCTTCCAGAACAATTAAAGGAATGCAGAGACTCATTCTTGTTGTAATGTTATTTAGATCTGAAAAAAAAAGATAAGCATGGCATCCTAAACCATTTTCCCATGGTCCCATAAAAAGCAATATCATCTCACACAAAATCATAAAGTAAAATTCATATGGACCAACCAATGAATAAAAGTTATAATTATCTTATTTTATCAATTATTATCATTGGATTTATTTAACTTTATATTTATTATTATTAATTAAATGCCAATTTGAAATTAAGATAGCAATGTTTGAATGAATAACTGGATCTAACTCTACAAGTAAAATGTAAATGTGCAACTTATTCAGAGTTCATCAAGCACTTGTTACAGTCTGTTGCTTCATGTTACAGGAAAAACTCCAGTTCCATGAGCCTTATGACTCTAAAGGACCAATTATTTCAAAGTAAGATGAAATACCATTTATTGTTTAAAGAAAGTTATCAAGCACTATTTAAGGTCTGTTGCTTCATGTTACAGAAACAGGAATAACTCCAGTTCCATGAGCCTTATTACTCTAAAGAACCACTTATTTCAATGTAAGAAGAAATACCATTCAATGTTGAATATATAGACATGACCTATTTCTTAATGGTTTGCTTATATTCAATAAAAACATTAGAAAACATAATGGACCTGGAACTCAGATACCACTAGGTTGTTAAAACTAAAACCGTTGTGTCAGGTCTAATTTTATCAGAGATTTATGATCATGAAGGCAAGATTACATAACCAATGTCGATTAGCTTTTAAAAAATGGGCTTTTATTTACCTTCTGGTGAACTCATTTGATCAGTATTTCCTGTATTTAACTTTTTGATCACATAAGAAAAGTCTAATAAACATTGAATATTTTTTAATGCCTCTAGATTTCACTTTAAAGTCAAATAAAATATCTGATCACAAATAAAATTTTTGATAATTCGATCAATAGAGAGAGCTTTTCAAAATTGTTGGCTTATCATTCCTCAGGCAAAATTTAGATAAGACATCATGTCACATATCATGGTGTTTCCTATGAATTACAAAATCCTAAAAAGCTTCTTCTTCATAAAAAAACGTATGAAATAAAATTAGGTAATCTAAAGTAATCAGAGAGGTTTAGTTTTCATTTCAATCCAAGGTAAATCCGTAAAGAGTTGTGGGACCAGGCCCCACTTGATCATTACCCCCAAAATAGATTGAACTAACAGGGATGTGTATAGATAGTATGCAGATGACGTCACTCAGGCCTTTGTTATTGTTTTTGCCATCCGCGTTTGTGAGTTGTTCTCACTAAACTGTATTAACCAGACTATAAAAGTTCATGGTTACACAGAGTTTGTGTGTTGGTCCGTTATACTTCCGGATGGCAATGTTGTGAACTCCTTGGCCAACCGCATTCTATCTATAAGTATAAAACTGTAACAAAACCCCACGACCCCCCACAACACTCATACAAAAACTTAAACACAGTTTTTTTCATTTTCATTCCTCTTGAGCCAAGGGAAACTCGTTGCTCATTTTAGCTGCACAGATTCATTCAATCGCTCTCCCCCCCCCCCCCCCCCCCCCCCCCTTTTTTTTAAAATCTTTTTTTTTTTTTTGGAGCGAGTCTATTCTTTTATCCTTTTTGTTTGGCCTTGTTCCGTTTCTGAGCATGAATTTCTTAAAATTGTTTTTATTTTTTTTTTAAATAAAAAAATATTGTTTTTTTTTTTCCTCTATCGGTCTGGGAATAACCAATTTTCGTTATTGGCAGACCCTGTCTGGGAATAATCATAGCGACGACGAAAATATCAGACCGCACTCCCTGCATTTTACAATTGTATGTTTTCTTTCACAGAGCTACCGACCAAATAAGGCGAAACGGCTTGGAAGATCCAAAACGTCATACATGTAGTTTGACACCTGCCAAATATCAAAGATGCGAGAAGGGGTTGAGTGGGACATTTTCTTTTCCCAGACATTCTCATTTTTTCACCCCTTCCTCCCTCTCTGCCATTCCTTATCCCATCGACTCTCAGCAAAAACAATAACAACAAGTCTTATGTGGCAAAAACGGCTACCAACTTAAATCCCTCAAACAACACAAGATATTGAAAATCGGTGGCAGAGACCCTTTGTCTTGTTCCTTTTCCAGTTCCAGTCATGAATAGATAATGAGAGAATGAAGACTGTTTCGAAATCTATTATTATTATCAGGTCAGGAAAGAGCGAGAGTCAATAAAATATGACAAGCGGTGAAAGCTACGCGCCACGAAAGATGAGGATTTAAAAAAACAACTTTTGTTGAGATTTCAACTACTGAGGAGGGGGGTGTCTGCTCTTTTTTTTGTTCCTTTCTGTTTTGTTTTTCGGTCAAGTTATGACTGACGCTGACACTGACACACGTTCTAGACTGTAAACGTTACCCATAAAATGTCATAAATTACGAAAAGTGTGTTCTCTCACAGAGTAGTATTCGAATCACTCACTGAATGAGCATGAAGCAGACATGAGTGAAGGAAACGTAAACTCTGTAAGTGAGAATCGGCGAGTGAAGCTGTACTGTAACTGTAACTGTAATTTGTAATGACTGACAGCAGTCAAATTGCGAAGTGAAATGAAAACAAATAAACAAAGCATTCTAAAATTATGCCGGTGAGACATCCAAAGTTAAATACCCGAACGCTATTATGGATTAACATTGAACTAAATCGTTTCCTTCTCTCAAAACCAA
>NC_088360.1:65060933-65065933 GCF_034508935.2 Berghia stephanieae | reverse complement strand
TTCACTTCATATCTTGTTGTTACCAACATAAGTGCCTGCTCCACTCGCTTTTCTGAACATATATAATTTTAAAGCTTGAAATATGAGGATTCAGAATTTGTAAAAGTTATGAGCAGGAGACGATTATGTAACTTTAAAAAGTAGGTCAATCAACCAACGGTGACCCCGGTTTACACAGAAAGGCAAAATGAAAAGAAATTTTAACAATCTGAAGTGACAAATGACTCAAAATACATTTACACAGGTCCAATTGTTTCAAATAAATAACAAACAGAATATCTTTTGTATTTTGTATTGAAACTAACTTTATTATACAACAAGGGGGATAATTACATGAGACAAATAACGAAAAAAAATTTTTTGTAATATTTTAAACTTTCATTTCAACTTTGAAAAAAAATGGGTCCTTGTTTTCAATTGTATTGACAAGACGGGTGACAACAACCCAGGAATAGATGTCTGGAGGGTCCTTTTTTACCAATCACACACTCTGCTCTGCACATACGCATAATAAATTGTACCGCTATTCCTTGGGAGAACTGCACGGTGAAACTCCCTCTCCTCCAGTACCTGGTATAAAAGCAATATATAAAGACAGAGTTGATGACAAGAGCACTACTTTAAGCATATTTTATTTCCACTGCTTTAAATATATTTCATTACTCTGTTTAGAAAATAAGGCTCATAATTACGCATAAGAAAGGCGTTCTTAAGAACAACAATTCACACTTACAGCTTTTGTTTGCTACATCACAGAGGTTCAAGTGTAAGGATATGAATCTAATAAAGCGATATATAATATATATATATATATATATATATATATATATATATATATATATATATATATATATATATATTATATATATATATATATATATATAAATAAGTCTATAATCGCATTACAAATTTTTTCTAGAACATTTTGGCAAGTCGTACGGAATTTTTTCCTTTCAACATGTAATTCAGTATATACGTGCTATTACGATTTTATCCCTATCGGTTAGCAAACTCACAGTTCTGGAGTAAAATCTCTCAAGCCTGTGTTTCTTGTATTGTAGCTAATCAAAATTTTCATACTGGATAAAATTCTTTTAGATCAGATGTCCAGATCCCATCGCTGCATCCTCCCGGAAAGCAGAGTGAATGTTGTGGTGACACAAAAAATATGAGAAAGAGAGCGAATCAATATATTTAATATAAATTGTTTACAAAATTCAATTGATTAGCAATTTGTGTTCTTAAACAGCTAAAAATGTTCAGATTTGTACTTACATTGAAATATTCAGCATAGGTTACCAAAGTTTACATTTATGAACTGTATATTCATCACCAATGTCCAAGTTAACACATTTCAGAATTTCTGGTGCCCATGCAGATGGTGCCCACGCAGGTGACACCAAACTTTATTTTGCTCAAAAAAACTTTTTCTAAAATTTCAAGTCAAAAATCAAAGTTTAAAACACAAAATCAGAGCAAGATTAATGTCTCCAATCAATTTTCAAACACTTTCTTTCATAATTAATAATAAAATAGGATATTGAAATTTGGTGCATGGGCAGAAAATTGAAGACACGAAATCTCCCATACCCCATTATTCACTCTAAAAACAACTAAAAATGTTAATTTTTTTTTGTTTGTTAATTTTACAAGTTTCCTAGACCTAATTTTAGTCACTTGAACAAATTTGTAGTTAAAAATTTCAAAGATTGCCTGATATATAGAATTAAGTTTCCTTTGTCACATCGGAGACACGAAAATAACACGATTACATCATATGCAGGAAATAACTTATAAACAATGATGGAGATAATTTTTTAAATTTTTAAATCATACAAATTGTAGTTAATACATCTAACTTTTGTTAAAAACAAAACATAAAGTTAACTTTAAATGGAAACTGTTGATTCACTTACCTCATTTGATCCATTCTAAAAACGAAAGTAAAATCTTCGTGTCTTCAAAACGCCACTTTTGCTCGGTAAAAAATCCTAAAAAAATATATAGGAGCAAAATTTCGCCACCATTTTGCTACCACAGCTCCAGGAAGAGTTGATCTATCAAAAACAGCAACTATAGTCACCACATCTCAATTAGATTTTGATATATTATGTTGCCCATGCAGAAAATGCTTTTCCTGTCATTATTGTGCTTTCCGCCATACGTCCCCAGTCCGATCATTAAAAAAAATAAACTGTCCAGCACGGTTACTTGAACACCATTTCCTCTATCACACGGTCCCAATTTTTTACCTTGTTATTCTTTGTTATCATTCCTTTCCTTCCTCGGACAAATTTTTACCTCGAACATGATTTCCTCGAACTAATTTCATCCAGCCAGTGTAAAAAAAAAAGATAAAAGATTATAATTATAATTAAAGTTTTTTTTTTTTTATGCAACCAGTGATTTTGGCCACTGATTTATTTACTGTGACATTGACAGGTACGAGCAGTCACACACGGCCACTCAAAGACTATCACTGTTTCGCATCATCGACGCCTCTCTGCTTATTCTTATCACTTCACCATTCGTTCTAATTCCAATGCCAGGCGCCGTGATACAGCACACACACTCACACAAAAACACTAACCCCTTATAACATGTCATGTATAGTTATTTCCCTCAACATATCAATTGTGACACCCATCTTTTGTTGATAGCGAAACCTGATCGGTCTGCGGATATAGGTCGACTAAATTATGGGGGTCTTGAAAAATTTTTCTAGATTTAACTGGTGACCCTGAAGTGATTTCTTATAATGATGGAAATTTCTTCCCCTGAAGTGATTTATATAATTATGGAAATTTCTTCTCCTTCGGGTTTTGAAATTATGATCTTCTTATAATTGCAAACATTTGGTTGGCCTTTTTTTTTTTACATTTTCACCAATATGTTCCTTAAATTTCAACTCATCATAAAAATAAACCCCAATCCCTTCTTTGGATGAATTTGTTCCAGAGCTGTTATAGACCTATTTTGCAGTGGTAAGGCTCATTCTCATTCCTATAATTCGTTGTCCACTAGACCTAAACAAGGTAAACTATATTTTAGTTTTTTAATAATTTAATAAACTTAGTGATTCGGTGATCACTGGCCATCTAGACCCATCCTAGCCATGGAGTCCTACAACCACAATTTTATTTCCTTCCTATCTTCATGATTTGCATTTTTCTGGATGGCTCCGAAGAAGTCATGTATCACTCCATTCCAACATTTTATTACGTAGTTTTAAGGTCTTCTTGTAGAGTAAACTTGTCTTTATCAGATCTTATGAACTTATGGCGTTGAAAACGTAAGTGTTATCTGCAAATATGTTATCTAAGTCAGTCAAATCTGAAAATATGAAAAAATTGATATTTTAATTTTACACATCCTCTGTCTGCGGACAGTTGCCTTTGCAGTTGCCATGTTGATTCAAATTTTGACATCTTGTAGGTATTGTTGTAACTGGACTGTAACAATCCTAAATATATCAGGATGACAGATTACGGACTTTGATAACCAATGTCAATAATAATTGAAAAAAAAATACTTACATTTTAAGTTTGACACAAAAATGCAAATTTTTTAAATATTTGTATTCATGCGTATAATTATATAATTGACAATTTCAGCCAAATGCAAAAGCTGATCACAAAGCTTTAATCATATCTTATCTCTCTAATATTAAATTACTAAATTTAAAAGGCTGAAATGTCATTTACATTGTGTTGTATCTTCATTTACTATATATTTTTTTACTCATTTGGGCACCTCTAGATTTCAGATTTTTGGTCTGGCCCTGCTTAGAAACATAATCAAGGTAGTGGAAACATATTTTTAAGTAGACAAAAAATTGAAATCAGCTTTATTTTAATTGATGGAGCACTGCTTGAACGTGTTATCTTTTTAAATTTAATATTATTTTTTTTGTTCCTGTACTTTTGCTTCTGGGCCCTTTTAGTTTTAGTCACACAGTTACATTTTTCTTTTGTAATTGTTTAGACTATATCAATGTTCTTCAGTATACATATTCTTTCACAGGATGAAGTGAAGTACCTACAGAGACAAAGAAGTATATCCACCTAAAACAATAGTTTTCAAAATGGTATCCTTTCGAAGTCCCATTGGAGGAATTTTGATGGCGCTGATGTTGTTTCTATCAAGCACCCTTGGTACCATTGTCATGGTAACGCCAACACTTCCTGTTATTTTTCTGAATCCAGGGTTGAGCCGACGAATCATGGATTTCTTTATTAATCTTTGGTTTTTACTTGCAGTGGTAAAGTATAAATTTTCACAACTATTTGATTAGATTTTAAAATTTAAATTCATATCTATCTTGGATGTACCATAATAAGTTAAAATTAAATGATAGTTGAGATTTTAATGTGTGGAAGGCTGAGTATCCTGAAACAGGCAAATAAATCACCTATTACTCTCGGAAATAGCACAATAGAATTTTCAAATAAAGCAAAAAACCTTGGCATCATCATTGATAAAGATCTTTCCATGACAAGCCACGTGTATAACACCATACAATCTATGTACAAAGAAATGAAAAAAAATAAGGAAAATTCGTAATTTAATACCGAAGCATATAGCAGAACTTTTAATTAATTCCCTTGTTTTATCTAAATTGGACCATTTTAACTCCCTTTGGGTGAATTTAGCTAAAGACAAAATGAGCAAACTTCAGGTTGCTCAAAATAACGCAGCCAGACTCATTGTACACAATTACAAAAAATACCCGTCAGCAACTCTCCTTCTCTTTGAGTTACATTGGCTTCCTGTGGAAAAAAGAGTTGCCTATAAAATTTGTACTGTTGTCTACAAATCCTTGAGCACCAACAGTCCCTCCTATATTAAAGACCTCCTAAACATATATGTCCCCAATAAAAATCAATCCTTGTCAAACCTAAGCCATTGTGTAAAATAGGTGAACAGTCTTTTCAATTTTCGGCCCCCCATTTTTGGAACTCTCTCCCATCACACGTAATGCTCGGATTCGTTGACAACGT
>NC_088360.1:65028433-65058433 GCF_034508935.2 Berghia stephanieae | reverse complement strand
CTGAGTCATCATTTTATGTTGCAACTTGGATTTTTTAAAGTTTTAGTCAATGGTCATGATGAGATATCAAAACAATAACCTTGTTTTTGGAAGTTCATTCATTTTGACCTTTTCTATATCCTCTGGAATTTTAATATAAAATTGAATATAAAGCACATGATTATAGGGACGTCACCATTTAGATTTTTTAAAGTGTAGGTGTGTGTTTCTTATTTCTATAAGTTAGAGTACAACGCTTTTCTAGCTTACATTATTATTATTATTATTATTATTATTATTATTATTATTATTATTATTATTATTATTATTATTATTATTATTATTATTATTATTATTATTATATTATTATATATTAATTATTATTATTATTATATTATTATTATTATTATTATTATTATTATTATTATTATTATTATTATTGCTATCATCCGATACGTCCATATATATTACATTGTCAAGTCTCTAATTAAATGTTATTTTTCAGCAGTATATTTTTTCAAACTTATTGAATGTTTCCATATAATTATTAAAATCATTAAATAAGAAATGATGAATTAATATATAGCGGTTAAACATCACAGTTATTGTGCTCTGCAGCACCTATTATGTATTCAAAATTTCTGAAATAATAGAAGTAGCAAGAGTTGAATCAGTTTCTTTTATCTTTATTTCTCAGGCATTATATGAGATGCTGATGGGTGTGAAAATTGTAGTCAAAGGTTTTCCATCCAAGAGGGCCACCAGTAGTCTCATACTCGCTAATCATCGTACTCGCCTCGACTGGCTTTTCCTCATGTCCTACCTAGCCAGGTTCAGTAAGCTGTCCGAGTATCGCATTTCTCTGAAAGCCTCACTGAAAAAATTTCCTGGAGCAGGTAAGAATTCAAATAATTTAGGAATAGGAATTACATAATATGATTTGATGTCCAGGATTGCATCTCATACGTTTGAAATTATTTGCAAGGGCTTTCCGAAGATAAAAAGGATTTTTTGTCATACAAATAATCTACAGTGCAGCCCACTTATAATGACATCTGTTAAAGCGGCTTGGAATCCAAATCCCAATTTTTTCACTATATATCTTTAGCAATAAAGTAAGAAGCTCACCATAATAACATACATTTGAGTGAAAACCTTGTATAGTAACATTGATATGATGGTAATTGCCAACTTCGAGGCAACATTTCTGGTCCAATGAAAATGTTTCATTTTCAAGTAAATGAATTCCATAGCCTAGCTAGTGAAAACACTTGATTGGCTAACCAATGATATTCAACTTGTCGTACATGGCGCTTTGCATTGCACAAGCATTCACTAGCGGGTGGCCCATCCTGGGCAGAGCGATGAACACGCCAAGCCAACAGAACATGCCTCAGTTTTTAGATACTGTGCTATAGACTTAGTAGCTCTGATTGTGGATCGCATGCACGAATGTAAAAATGAATCATGATGTTCATCTACTTCTACCAAGTTCAAGAGAAAAGGGCAGACTATGATACCTTTGGCATGCGAGGGAGTGCCACAGTGGTACATCAGTATCTGATCACTTTCTCCTAAGCTAGCTTTTTCTTATTTTCCCCACCTATGGAACGAGTGTAGGGGATTCCCCATAATTTGATCACAATCATTCGAGCAAGCAATGGCTGGCTCTGTTGTTTCAATAAGGGACATGGCATTTCAAGGTAGCATACTTCTACTAAAAGTCACTTTAGAACTTTAGATGGTTGGAAAAAGACAACCATAGTCAAGTATCAATGAGGTCAACATCATAAATAAAATCCTGTGGCCTGATTGTCTTTCCAGAGGTCCAAACTAGTTATACCATTTGGCTTGATACAGATGGAAGCTTAGCTATAACAGGAAATTTAAAATTCCCCATTCTACAGTCTATATATATATATATATATATATATAGTTCATGTAAATCATGCATGGCAATATCGAGGTACACTGCAGTCCACTTAAGTTAAACTCCAGGGGACCAGAAAAAAAAGTTTACCTTATCCAATATTTATCTTATCCAAAGCTCAAGTTGAACAACCCTTCAGCAACACAAACATGTTTAATCTATTAGTTATCCTCCTTTAATAAAGACATATCTCCAGAATGACAGCCCAGCTTCCTGTGAAGCTTGGCTAAAATAAACTAAGGTTAGAGTAATCTTTTTCCATGCATTTTGTATTCGATGATCTAAATGCTTGGAAAGGCAGAGTGAGAATGAAACTAGTACCATGTGCCTTTTTTGCGATTACCAAAATACTAAATGTCACTTAAAGGACATCGTTTTGAAATCATTGTTTACACTCAGAGAGAATTGTAGAAGGTGCTTGACATGGTAACTATTAGCGAGCTGCAAGGTATGTTCCATTCTCTTCAGGATCATTGAAATCTCTCATTAACTTACAAGAGAACTACTTTGAAGACCTCAATGAAGAAGAGTCAATTCAGTGAGTAATTTTGAAAATGAGAACAGTCTGAATACTTAGTGAGTGCACCTCATATCTAAATGCATTAAGATTTTCAACATGGGGCCAGAAATTACACAAGTAAAATGTAATTTTTTTTTGAGTTAATGACTATAGGTGTTTCCAGCTTTAGTCATAAATGGTATCCCTCTGACGAGTCAACAGAGTCTGATATATTGAATTCTTTGGATGTCTGAGCTTTTGTCATAAACAGCATCATTCTGATGAGTTTAAAAAATCTGACAGGCTTCTGTTCGTATAATTTTGTGGTCATCATTCAGCTTTTTGGTCATTTGATATGCTGACACTTTTCAGTAGTGAGGAGCGGTCCCAAGCATGTTTAGGACAGCCGGTTCTACGGTCCCTAGGAAATGTGAACCGCAAGGACCGGTTCGAACCGGTTCTTTTTCGACATTGGCCATTCACAAGGATCGTGGGACCGTCAATGAACCTATTCGTTTTCGACATTGGCCAATCACAAGGCGTCCTTGGGAGCGTCAAACCGGTTCTGCAGTAGATGGCTGTAGAACCGATAAGTGTAAGTGAGAGTTGAGAAGGCGTGTTGCCTCAAAACATGAAAACAGTGCTATAACACTATCCATTAAGCATGTGTTTGTGTGTGCGTGTATGTGTGTGCGTGTATGTGTGTGTGTGTGTGGCTGCGAAGATTGATGGAGCGGGTTGGGTCAATGTTAGGGAGTGAAAGAAAAAGGGCTTGTTAATATTTTGTGTCTGTGACATGCTGGACCAAAAGTATGGGAAGTGGGAAGAGTTGCTTTTGATTTAAAAATTTTTTTTTTTTTTTGGGGGGGGGGGGAGTTGTTGTCTCCATTCCTTTTTTCTCTTTTCGTGCGGCTATGTGGTCTTGTGGTATGACACTCGCCTTCGGATCGGAAGGTCCTGGGTTCGAGCCTCGCTCGACGCCTAGTTTAGTCCTTGAAAGACTCTTTACTCACATCCTATCACCGTACTCAGGTGTAAAATGAGTACCTTGTCGTCAACATTGTTGTCTCTGTCGGAAAAAATTGTCACATCGCCTAACAGGCATCATGTCTTGTTCTACATGTTACGTGTTGCTATTAGCCAGACCCGTTGTAAAGCGCTTTGAGCACATTTAGTGGATATTGCGCTATATAAAAGCTCACGTTTTTTGTTTCTTTTTTAATTAAAAAAAAATTATATCTTTGGATAGGACGCTGTCTATCCCATAGTACTTTTCGCCAGATCTAACAAACCCAGCTACCGATTCACTGCTGAATAGGCAGAGATCAGAAGAAAAAAAAGCTCGACTGCACCCAGGATCAATCTCCGGCCCCTTGCGTGTAAAGAAAGTGCTCTATCAACTGAGCTATCGGGCCCCCCAAATAATCTAATGGTGGTTTTTAAAAATACAGACGTTATAATTGTTAATTTTGAAGAAAGCTATAGTATGTGAAACTTGTATCATTTGATTAGTTAAAACACCAAACGAAATAAAAATATTATTGTATCATCAAATGACAACAATGCGATAGAAAGGAGTAGTGACAACAGATAGCTAAAAGAAAAATATCGGACCAGCTAGGTTCGAAACACACACACGAACACACACATACACACATCTTATAGTAGTCACATTCATTTCAAAGAATAGCCCATTAGAGAAGAGGGGTGATGTCGTCAAAATAGATCATTGTCATTGCGATCATTAGTGTGTAGTAAATTAGAAAATTTACCCCGAGTAATGGAATCGTCCAAGGCGTCTCGCGGCCTCTCTTACCCCACCACACACACAAGAGGGCGTATGTGCAAGAGGGGGTTGGTGCGATTAATTAAGTGGGATGGGTGGTTAGGCGAACGACCTAGGCAAAAGAACAGAGAAAATGACAGAGAAAAGACAGTAAAGAAACTATAATCGCTGGGACCGTTCAAATAGAAAGATAAAGAAGTGAACCGCCAACGGTTTTTCAGCTTGGGACTGGTCCTCCGGTCCCAGCTAATGAACCTTGGGGCCGGTCCTCAGCGCGGCACTACTTTTCAGCATCTCAGTTTTTTAACTGATGTTCAGTGAAAAATTATCTTTGAAAGATCAAGATCGTTTGCTAAATCCATAATTCTATATCACATGTTTTCACTAATCAAATTTTCAAAGCAAGCGATGTTGGGGTAGGTTTGGGACAGCCACTGCCCTGCACATGATCAAGACATGATCACCCTGTGTTGGACATACTGCACCATTGGTGTCCTTTTTAGTTTGTTTTTTTGTTTTTTATGTGCATGACTGTCTTACTTGATGAGAAACAGGTACATCATTAATTTTTGTGAAATGGTTGCTTTAGAATACAGAAATTTGACTACAACTCGTATCTCTAACTTTGACTAATTTTTAAGTTTCGTAGCCATTTTTTTTTTCTGCCACCATTTTTTGCTTTCTTGACCATGAGCTCAGAATAGTGCACTGCTAAGTTAGTGCACTGCCAAGTTGTTGTGCGGTATTGGTAGAATGGAAGTCGATGCAGTGGGCTTTTTTTAGTTATGTCCATTTTCACAATTTTTTGGGGAATCCTTAGTAGGTTATAGTACTTTTGTTTTATTTTTGTATTGACTGATTTACTTATTTTCTCATAATTCTTCTGGGACAAAGTGAGTAATGCATATTTTGTAGACTTTCATGTGTTTCCTTTTAAGGGTGTCACTGTGGGGGGAGAGACCAGCTCATGTTGACCTAAAGATGAGGGTCTTTAACAGGGACACTTTCTGAACTTGGGGAAAGACCTAGCATATTCCTCTCACATCCTATTAGAGTTGATTATAAAATTGGGAACTTCTGGTGTCAAACAACTTTGTCTTCATCCAAAAGTATTACACCAACACTTGTCACTTATGTATATTGTTCAACTTTTGTTAAGGGGTCTAGAGGGCCGTGATCATTACACTTTGTAAGCCCAAAATGAATGCAGTTTATCCTCTTTAAGTATCTTATTTTTTTTTCTTTCTCTCTCTCTCTCTCCTCTCTCTCTCTCTCTCTCTCTCTCTCTCTCTCTCTTCTCTCTCTCTCTCTCTCTCTCTCTCTCTCTCTCTCTCTCTCCTCTCTCTCTCTCTCTCTCTCTCTCTCTCTCTCTCTCTCTCTCTCTCTCTCTCTCCTCTCCTCTCTCTCTCTCTCTTCTCTCTCTCTCTCTCTCTCTCTCTCTCTCTCTCTCTCTCTCTCTCTTCTTCTCTCTCTCTCTCTTCTCTCTCTCTCTCTCTCTCCTCTCTCTCTCTCTCTCTCTCTCTCTCTCTCTCTCTCTCTCTCTCTCTCTCTCTCTCTCTCTCTCTCTCTCTCTCTCTTCTCTCTCTCTCTCTCTCTCTCTCTCTCTCTCTCTCTTCTCCTCTCTTCTTCTCTTCTCTTCTCTCTCTCTCTCTCTCTCTCTCTCTCTCTCTCTCTCTCTCTCCTCTCTCTCTCTCTCTCTCTCTCTTCTCTCCTCTTCTCTCTCTCTTCTTCTCCCCCTCTCTTCTCCTCTCTCTCTCTCTCTCTCTCTCTCTCTCTCTCTCTCTCTCTCTCTCTCTCTCTCTCTATCTATTTATCTATCTATTTCTCCTTCAAAATAGTTCCTCATTTCATTGAACATATGTGGTGGGTAGAAATGTGAAATCCCTCATGATCAATATAAAAAAGATAAATTGAGTGAATTTTGATCACAAATGTTAGTCATAAGTTTTTTTTTGTTTTTTTTTTCTTTTTCTTTTTAAAATATATATAAATATACCACTTTCTGTTATGTGCTTAGTTCAAACTGCAGTAATGAATTATTATTAACAGGATGGGCAATGCAGTGTGCTGGCTTTCTTTTTTTGAAGAGGAAGTGGGATGAGGATAAGGACCACATTGCAAATGGACTTAATTACTTTTCCAAAGTAAAATCCAAACCACAGGTTAGCTTTTCATTTTTAGTTCAAAAAATCAAATTATACATCCAGATAATTTAACAGTATTCTTTATAAGTAAGAATTTTAGCACTAAAATAACTTAAATCATTTTCATCTTTGATTCTTTATGGCATCATTGGCCAGTCGGTGGCAAAAGTACAACAAAATATATGGTCACCGACCAGACAGGTCCCAATGATAATACTTTATGAGACATTAATTTCTTGTACAGTTTTTTATTTCTCCAGTCAAAAAACTTTCTCACACACGTTATCCTTCTGTTCTCATATGTTTTGACTCTAATCAATTATTTCATGTTTTGGTTCAACTTTTCAGTTTCTCCTGTTTCCTGAAGGTACCGACATGTGTAACAATGCAATTGCTCGAAGTCATGCGTTTGCTGAGAAAAAAGGATACCCATTGTATAATTTTGTTCTCCATCCAAAAACAACTGGATTCATTCATTTCATCAAAGAAATGAAAAAAGGTATATTGAAAATTTCAATTAGTTGTGATGTCAGAGGAATTTATTAGAGTTGAAGTGATGTCCTACATAATATACCTCAGCCATTCTCAAAAGGTGGTCATAAATATGTTGCACAAGGGTAAATTTTTAAAATAGCACAGTGAGATATACATGAACATGAGGATACAGTGAGACCAGAACCACACTATGATATATCAAAAAAGATAACTATCATTCGATTTCAGCATATGCTGGTAAAAGCATGAAATTTTGCATTATGAAACTTTTTATAATAAAGAATGATTTTAGATAGAGAACCACT
This sequence comes from Berghia stephanieae, assembly GCF_034508935.2. Lineage (NCBI taxonomy): Eukaryota > Metazoa > Mollusca > Gastropoda > Nudibranchia > Aeolidiidae > Berghia > Berghia stephanieae. The sequence continues at coordinate 65,051,295 of NC_088360.1, read as the reverse complement.
CTGAGAGAGTTTCTGGTTAAACTCGGAAAAAAAACGGAAAAGTGTGGTATAAATTAAAATAGACAACTAAAGCTACAAGAACGCTGTATTGTTTACATTACTGACAGTACTGATTGCTGTCTTTTGCAAATCGGACGACTGACTTCAGTTTTTGTCACACATCTCTACTTGATTGATCGCTTTTGTTTAAGCTTAAGGATTGATTCTATTTTCATGAAAAATGAATTTAATAAGGTAGGATAAAGTGAACATATCTTCCATTCAAATGACATTCTTTCCCTGTTACAAACTTGGGTTCATCCGACCTAGTTTTAATAGTTATTTACATATATTAACAAGCGGAAAAGCCAAATTTATATTTGGAGACAGATATGACAGGCAAGCACGAAATAACTTTTTATACCACATCTCCGATAAATTATGTAGTTCGTGTGAAATAAAAAGACACCATGATTATATAAATTTGTAAACATTCTTACCTCAGATATTGATATTATTATAGTTCTGCATCAATTTTTACATCTTATTCCTCCTATACTATATTATTGCATGAAGCAGATGAAAATATATTCATCTGGGTGGGGATCCTGACCTCCCATAGCGGGCAGGGAGGTACATACTGTGCCTTCTATCCCCTTGTATCTGTTTTCCAACATGCTTTCTGTCTTTGTCTTGGAATGAGATTACTTGGTTTTTTCCTGGCCCTGGTCGGAGTCCTGGCTGGGAGGGAAACAGTTGACTGCATAGTTATTGTTTTGGGAGATGATATTTTTTTCCTTGTAAATCATCTCTCTGTTATGCACTGTATTATGCTTTCTTTATATTATATATGATTTGTAAAACATTCGAGTGTGTTCCTCTTAGCAGGGACCTGTGCTTGTGTCGGGATGAGACTTTTAGTGATCTCAAACTAAGTACTTTGATAGAGTGCTTTTGGAATCTACATCTGTTTCTTATTTGAACCAATTCCCCTTTGTCTTCCCTTTTCTTGGATGCTTTATTGTAATTCTAGAACTTTTTACTATCCCATTTTCTTCCTTTTTACTGGCGCTGATATGACCTTAATGTGTTGCAAGCGCCGTAAAACCCTTAAAAACAAAACAAACAAACAAAATATATTCATCATCATTAGTCATTCAGTTTGAATTTTACATAAAGTAATTTCTGCTTAATATCCTCATGAAATTTTAAATGAGCATTTCGTTACCATTTATTGTGACAAACTGACCACCTGGCAATCCATCCGCATGCAGAAGTGTGTAATGTGTGTGATTGCATGCTTGTCTAGATGGTCTAGACATTTTTGAAAGAAAAAGTATTTCTAAATAGTATATTTACTTCCTTCCTCCACTCTCTGTCTCATAATCACACACACCCACACGCAAACACATTCCAACATGAAAATATTATATTAAAGTTATTGGAAATGAATTTTTTTAGAAAGATGGTGCTTAGCTGCTTAGCTAAATGTAATATGAATGTATACCATTGATCAGAAGAAAATATTTTAAATTCCTGGGTCGTAAATTTGACTCTGAAATTTTGCTGGACACCCTTTTTGCCCCATTTCGATTTTTAAAAGTTTTGTTTTGATAAAAGAGAAACCAAACACTCCAATTTTCTTTTATGAATGATTTACTAAGGCATTATATTAGGACTAACTGAGAAGTCCTGTCTCATATTTAACAAGATATGAAGTGAGTAGAAAAGTGCCAGAAGACAATAGAGAATAAAAAATTTTTTCGCGGCGGTGGTGGGGTTTGAACCTGCGACCTTATTGGTACGACAACTCCGCCTGGCAGGTGAGAGCGTGGCTCTACCGTGTGAGCTATCCACGAACACAAAAATATTCGTTTCAAACCAAAGTCATTTCTAGATCCCTCTCTCACCCACTTCTTGAGATCGCCGATTCGTTCACCACCATCCGAAGTAATTTTGACCAGCAGTTAAGCTTAATAGCCAATATTCTCATCACAAACATTTTAACATAGAAACGATTGAGACATTGAGTATGCTCCGGTGTATGGGGTGAATTTTTAATTCAGAAAAGTGAGTGGAGCAGGCACTTATGTTGGTAACAACAAGATATGAAGTGAGTAGAAAAGTGCCAGAAGACAATAGAGAATAAAAATTTTTTCGCGGCGTTGGTTGGGTTTGAACTGCGACTTATTGGTACTAAACTCTCCTGTCAGGTGAGGCATGGCTCTACCGTGTGAGCTAATCCACGAACACAAAAATATTCGTTTCAAACACCAAATCATTTCTAGATCCCTTCTCACCCACTTCTTGAGATCGCGATTCGTTCACCACATCCGAAGTAAATTTTGACAGCAGTTAGTTAATAGCCAATATTCTCATCAAAACACTAACATAGAACGATTGAGAATTGAGTATGCTCGGTGTATGGGTGAATTTTTAATCAGAAAAGTGAGTGGAGCGGCACTTATGTTGGTAACAACAAGATATGAAGTGATAGAAAAGTGCCAAAGACAATATAGATAAAAAAATTTTTTTTCGCGCGGTGGTGGGTTTGAACTGGACCTTATTGGTACGAAACTCGCCTGGCAGTGAGAGCGTGTCTACCGTGTGAGTATCACGAAACAAAATATTCGTTTCAAACCAAAGTCATTTCTAGATCCTTCTCAACATTCTTGAGATCGCCGATTCGTTCCACCATCGCGAGTATTTTGACACAAGCTTATGTTTTATAAAAAATAACATAAACGATCATTGTATCTTTATGGGGTGAATTTTAATAAAATATGGACAGGCCTTATTTTAAACAAGATATGAAGTGAGTAGAAAGTGCCAGAAGACAATAGAGAATAAAAAATTTTTCGCGGCGGTGGTGGGGTTTGAACCTGCGACCTTATTGGTACGACAACTCCGCCTGGCAGGTGAGAGCGTGGCTCTACCGTGTGAGCTATCCACGAACACAAAAATATTCGTTTCAAACCCAAAGTCATTTCTAGATCCCTCTCTCACCCACTTCTTGAGATCGCGATTCGTTCCCACCATCACGAAGTAATTTTGACCAGCAGTTAAGCTTAATAGCCAATATTCTCATCACAAACATATAACATAGAACGATTGAGACATTGAGTATGCTCCGGTGTATGGGGTGAATTTTTAATTCAGAAAAGTGAGTGGAGCAGGCACTTATGTTGGTAACAACAAGATATGAAGTGAGTAGAAAAGTGCCAGAAGACAATAGAGAATAAAAAATTTTTTCGCGGCGGTGGTGGGGTTTGAACCTGCGACCTTATTGGTACGACAACTCCGCCTGGCAGGTGAGAGCGTGGCTCTACCGTGTGAGCTATCCACGAACACAAAAAATATTCGTTTCAAACCCAAAGTCATTTCTAGATCCCTCTCTCACCACTTCTTGAGATCGCCGATTCGTTCACCACCATCGCGAAGTAATTTTGACCAGCAGTTAAGCTTAATAGCCAATATTCTCATCACAAACATATAACATAGAAACGATTGAGACATTGAGTATGCTCCGGTGTATGGGGTGAATTTTAATTCAGAAAAGTGAGTGGAGCAGGCACTTATGTTGGTAACAACAAGATATGAAGTGAGTAGAAAAGTGCCAGAAGACAATAGAGATAAAAAATTTTTCGCGGCGGTGGTGGGGTTTGAACCTGCGACCTTATTGGTACGAAAACTCTGCCTGGCAGGTGAGAGCGTGGCTCTACCGTGTGAGCTATCCACGAACACAAAAATATTCGTTTCAAACCAAAGTCATTTCTAGATCCCTCTCTCACCCACTTCTGAGATCGCCGATTCGTTCACCACCATCGCGAAGTAATTTTGACCAGCAGTTAAGCTTAATAGCCAATATTCTCATCACAAACATATAACATAGAAACGATTGAGACATTGAGTATGCTCGGTGTATGGGGTGAATTTTTAATTCAGAAAAGTGAGTGGAGCAGGCACTTATGTTGGTAACAACAAGATATGAAGTGAGTAGAAAGTGCCAGAAGACATAGAGAATAAAAAAAATTTTCGCGGCAGTGGTGGGTTTGAACCTGCGACCTTATTGGTACGACAACTCCGCCTGGCAGGTGAGAGCGTGGCTCTACCGTGTGAGCTATCCACGAACACAAAAATATTCGTTTCAAACCCAAAGTCATTTCTAGATCCCTCTCTCACCACTTCTTGAGATCGCCGATCGTTCACCCCACATCCGAAGTAATTTTGACCAGCAGTTAAGCTTAATAGCCAATATTCTCATCACAAAATATAACATAGAAACGATTGAGACATTGAGTATGCTCCGGTGTATGGGGTGAATTTTTAATTCAGAAAAGTGAGTGGAGCAGGCATTATGTGGTAACAACAAGATATGAAGTGAGTAGAAAAGTGCCAGAAGACAATAGAGAATAAAAATTTTTCGCGGCGGTGGTGGGGTTTGAACCTGCGACCTTATTGGTACGACAACTCCGCCTGGCAGGTGAGAGCGTGGCTCTACCGTGTGAGCATCCACGAACACAAAAATATTCGTTTCAAACCAAAGTCATTTCTAGATCCCTCTCTCACCCACTTTTGAGATCGCCGATTCGTTCACCACCATCGCGAAGTAATTTTGACCGCAGTTAAGTTAATAGCCATATTCTCATCACAACATATAACATAGAACGATTGAGACATTGAGTATGCTCCGGTGTATGGGGGAATTTTTAATTCAGAAAGTGAGTGGAGCAGGCACTTTGTTTGGTAACAACAAGATAGAAGTGAGTAGAAAATGCCAGAAGACAATAGAGAAAAAAAAAATTTTTCCGGCGGTGGGGGGTTTGAACCGCGACCTTATGGTACGACAACTCCGCCTGGCAGGTGAGAGCGTGGCTCTACGTGTGAGCTATCACGAACACAAAAATATTCGTTTCAAACCAAGTCATTTCAGATCCCTCTCTCACCACTTCTTGAGATCGCGATTCGTTCCCCACCATCGCGAAGTATTTTGACCAGCAGTTAGCTTAATAGCCAATATTCTCATCACAAACATATACATAGAAACGATGAGACATTGAGTATGCTCCGGTGTATGGGGTGAATTTTTAATTCAGAAAAGTGAGTGGAGCAGGCACTTATGTTGTAAAACAAGATATGAAGTGAATAGAAAGTGCAAAGACAATAGAGATAAAAAATTTTTTCGCGGCGGTGGTGGGGTTGAACTGCGACCTTATTGGTACGACAACTCCGCCTGGAGGTGAGAGCGTGGCTCTACCGTGTGAGCTATCCACGAACACAAAATATTCGTTTCAACCCAAAGTCATTTCTAGATCCCTCTTCACCACTTCTGAGATCGCCGATTCGTTCACCACCATCGCGAAGTAATTTGACCAGCAGTTAAGCTTAATAGCCAATATTCTCATCACAAACATATAACATAGAAACGATTGAGACATTGAGTATGCTCCGGTGTATGGGGTGAATTTTTAATTCAGAAAAGTGAGTGGAGCAGGCACTTATGTTGGTAACAACAAGATATGAAGTGAGTAGAAAAATGCCAGAAGACAATAGAGAATAAAAAATTTTTTCACGGCGGTGGTGGGGTTTGAACCTGCGACCTTATTGGTACGACAACTCCGCCTGGCAGGTGAGAGCGTGGCTCTACCGTGTGAGCTATCCACGAACACAAAAATATTCGTTTCAAACCCAAAGTCATTTCTAGATCCCTCTCTCACCCACTTCTTGAGATCGCCGATTCGTTCACCACCATCGCGAAATAATTTTGACCAGCAGTTAAGCTCAAGAAGTGGGTGAGAGAGGGATCTAGAAATGACTTTGGGTTTGAAACGAATATTTTTGTGTTCGTGGATAGCTCACACGGTAGAGCCACGCTCTCACCTGCCAGGCGGAGTTGTCGTACCAATAAGGTCGCAGGTTCAAACCCCACCACCGCCGCGAAAAAATTTTTTATTCTCTATTGTCTTCTGGCACTTTTCTACTCACTTCATATCTTGTTGTTACCAACATAAGTGCCTGCTCCACTCACTTTTCTGAATTAAAAATTCACCCCATACACTGGAGCATACTCAATGTCTCAATCGTTTCTATGTTATATGTTTGTGATGAGAATATTGGCTATTAAGCTTAACTGCTGGTCAAAATTACTTCGCGATGGTGGTGAACGAATCGGCGATCTCAAGAAGTGGGTGAGAGAGGGATCTAGAAATGACTTTGGGTTTGAAACGAATATTTTTGTGTTCGTGGATAGCTCACACGGTAGAGCCACGCTCTCACCTGCCAGGCAGAGTTGTCGTACCAATAAGGTCGCAGGTTCAAACCCCACCACCGCCGCGAAAAAAATTTTTATTCTCTATTGTCTTCTGGCACTTTTCTACTCACTTCATATCTTGTTGTTACCAACATAAGTGCCTGCTCCACTCACTTTTCTGAATTAAAAATTCACCCCATACACCGGAGCATACTCAATGTCTCAATCGTTTCTATGTTATATGTTTGTGATGAGAATATTGGCTATTAAGCTTAACTGCTGGTCAAAATTACTTCGCGATGGTGGTGAATGAATCGGCGATCTCAAGAAGTGGGTGAGAGAGGGATCTAGAAATGACTTTGGGTTTGAAACGAATATTTTTGTGTTCGTGGATAGCTCACACGGTAGAGCCACGCTCTCACCTGCCAGGCGGAGTTGTCGTACCAATAAGGTCGCAGGTTCAAACCCCACCACCGCCGCGAAAAAAATTTTTATTCTCTATTGTCTTCTGGCACTTTTCTACTCACTTCATATCTTGTTGTTACCAACATAAGTGCCTGCTCCACTCACTTTTCTGAATTAAAAATTCACCCCATACACCGGAGCATACTCAATGTCTCAATCGTTTCTATGTTATATGTTTGTGATGAGAATATTGGCTATTAAGCTTAACTGCTGGTCAAAATTACTTCGCGATGGTGGTGAACGAATCGGCGATCTCAAGAAGTGGGTGAGAGAGGGATCTAGAAATGACTTTGGGTTTGAAACGAATATTTTTGTGTTCGTGGATAGCTCACACGGTAGAGCCATGCTCTCACCTGCCAGGCGGAGTTGTCGTACCAATAAGGTCGCAGGTTCAAACCCCACCACTGCGCGAAAAAAAATTTTTATTCTCTATTGTCTTCTGGCACTTTTCTACTCACTTCATATCTTGTTGTTACCAACATAAGTGCCTGCTCCACTCACTTTTCTGAATTAAAAATTCACCCCATACACCGGAGCATACTCAATGTCTCAATCGTTTCTATGTTATATGTTTGTGATGAGAATATTGGCTATTAAGCTTAACTGCTGGTCAAAATTACTTCGCGATGGTGGTGAACGAATCGGCGATCTCAAGAAGTGGGTGAGAGAGGGATCTAGAAATGACTTTGGGTTTGAAACGAATATTTTTGTGTTTGTGGATAGCTCACACGGTAGAGCCACGCTCTCACCTGCCAGGCGGAGTTGTCGTACCAATAAGGTCGCAGGTTCAAACCCCACCACCGCCGCGAAAAATTTTTTTATTCTCTATTGTCTTCTGGCACTTTTCTACTCACTTCATATTCTTGTTGTTACCAACATAAGTGCCTGCTCCACTCACTTTTCTGAATTAAAAATTCACCCCATACACCGGAGCATACTCAATGTCTCAATCGTTTCTATGTTATATGTTTGTGATGAGAATATTGGCTATTAAGCTTAACTGCTGGTCAAAATTACTTCGCGATGGTGGTGAACGAATCGGCGATCTCAAGAAGTGGGTGAGAGAGGGATCTAGAAATGACTTTGGGTTTGAAACGAATATTTTTGTGTTCGTGGATAGCTCACACGGTAGAGCCACGCTCTCACCTGCCAGGCGGAGTTGTCGTACCAATAAGGTCGCAGGTTCAAACCCCACCACCGCCGCGAAAAAAATTTTTATTCTCTATTGTCTTCTGGCACTTTTCTACTCACTTCATATCTTGTTGTTACCAACATAAGTGCCTGCTCCACTCACTTTTCTGTCTCATATTTAATGGCCTCTGACCACAGCAATACTAATAACACATTAAGCAAGTGGGCCAATAAAGCGGTGTTCCAAATACCGGCTTTGACTGTATTGTCTTTATGAGAATATTGACTCATTAGGGTATCTAAACTATGCTTGCTGTCTTGTTTTATGTCTGATAGAAATCTCTATATTTTCTTTCTTTTTTTTTTTTTTTTAAGGTCAAATTCTGGACTCAATCCTTGATGTGACTGTGGCATACCCAAAGACAATTATTCAAAGCGAATTACAAACCATAAAAGGGGAATTCCCTGAAGAAATACATTTCTATGTCAAAGACCACCCCATCAAATTCATTCCTGACTCAGAGATTGAATTGGAGCAATGGTGTCGTGATCTCTGGCAGGAGAAGGAAAAGAGGCTGGAACGGTTTTACGAAAATAAATATTTTGATGAAGAAACAGAAGTCAGTGGTGGGGAAACAGGGAATGACAATAAGCCTCTGGGAGAGGAAGATCTCAAGAAATTGTTGCATAGAGTAGTCATATTTTGGATAACATTTTTAGTGGTCACTTTTATTAGTCTTGCATTTTTTCCTATGTTTAGGTTATTTTGTTTAATTGCCTGTGGAACTTTCATCATCATCGGTGTGAGACAAGGAGGTGTGGATAATGTCATATATACTGCTGTCAAACACTATGAGTGAACATGTCAATGAGCGTTGTATGAGTCTGTTGATTTAATTTAACCACCAATAGGAATGTTTTTAATCCTCTAAGCATAAGAGTATGTCAGCTAAGATAAGTTATCAACTATCTGCCACTTTAATAATCTCTTTCAACTACTAGTACTTGCTTATCAGTTATGTTATTCTCTTCATTCAAAGATTTTATCTTAATTTTTAGTTTATCACAATCATACTAAAATTGTTAAATCTTTTCTTTAGACCGCAAGGTATTTTAACTTTTACTATGGTTTTAATGCAATTTCAATGATAATACTTGATTGTTTAAAGTTTTTTCCCTTCAAGTAAGGTCTTTTATCAGTAAATGTTAGGATCTCCTTTAAAAAATGATATACACTGTAGTCCGCTTAAGATAAACTGCATTCAGATATACTCTAGCTTAAAATAACCTCTGAAGCTGGTGCCGATTTTTCTGCTCTTAATCATTAGTTATTTAAGATGTTTCTGAATCTGAATGTTACTCGAAGCCGACTCAATTCTAAGTATTTGTATTCGATGGCGGAGAGAGTTGTTTAATGTGACAGCCATTGTTGATATTTAGGCTGAAGAGTTTTGATAATTTTCATTTGAATATTTCTAAATCTGTTGTGTTCACACATGATACGGGAAGAGCGTTCCAGTCTTTGATAGTGCAGGGTGCAAATGAATGTTTGAAGGTGTTTTAGTGTTTTTGAGTGGGTTTTTCTTTGAATGCGTGTATTTCATAGTTTATCTAGGTGAGATGGCTGTCATGTTATTTATAATTTTGAACATGAGAGTTAGTCATTGTTCTTTCCGTCTGTATTTTAAGGGAGACCATCCTAGCTGTGTGAGCATTTCTGTTTTGCTGCTATGGGGGCTGTAGTCATTTAAGACAAATCGTGCAGCATGCGCTGGACAGTGTCAATTGCTTTTATATTGGATTGTAGGTTTGGGTCCCAAACTGTACAGGAAATGTCTAAGATGGATCTTATGAGTGTTACGTGGGCAGTTTCTTTTAGGTTTGTATGGCAATGTCTTATCTTTCGTTTGATGAACCCTAGCACTGAATTTGCTTTATTTATTAATTTGTTGATATGTGCTTGCCATTTTAGGTTTTCTTTGCTCCATTGTGTGATTGTTCAGTGTGTAGTTGGATATAAGTGGTGTTTTGCTGTGGGATATTTCCATCTTACAACATTTTGTTTCATTGAAATGCATGCCCCATGTGTCTGCCCATTGTTCGAGATTTTGTAAGTCTGCTTGCAGTTGTATTTCATCTGATGGTGATTTGATGTGTCTGTAGAGAAGACAGTCATCTGCAAAGAGCCTTGTTTGAGATGCTACAGCTTGAGGAAGGTCATTTATGTGACAGAGGAAGAATATCGGACCTAGAACTGCCCCTTGTGGTACTCCAGAGTCAACTTGACAGGACGGTGATCAGAATGTAAGCCACTTGTGGATATTACCTCTTATACCATAACTTTCTAATTTATAAAGCAGCTTTTTGTGCGGCACAGTGTCAAATGCTTTGCTTAAGATGTTTAGATCAGTTTCTATTTTCTTGTCAAAAGATTTCATGAGCTCATGCATAGTAATGATTTCACATGAATGTCCACTTCTGAACCCATGTTGTAGAGGTGTTAATATATTGTTGGTTTCCAGATGTATCATGATATGATGGCATAATATGTGCTCCAATATTTTACAACAGACACATATTAAAGATACAGGCCTGAAGTTTGCTGCCACATGTTTACTGCCTTTTTTGAAAAACTGGTGTCATGTTTGCATGTTTTCAATCATTTGGGAGAGTTCCAGTTTTGAGGGAAAAGTTTAAAATTTTTGCTATTGTGGGTGCAAGTTCTGCTGCATAATGTTTTAGGATGTGATTTGGGATGTTGTCTGGTCCTTTTGCTTTGTGTTCTTGTATGTTTTTAAGTAGCTTTAGCACTCCATCTTATTTGATTTCTAGTTGTTCTATTTTGGGATAAATCGTTTCTGGTGATGTTGTCCCTTGAGAGTCATCGCTTGTGAGTACAGATTTGAACTGATTGTTAAGAATTTCTGCTATAGTCACTCTATATTAATGTAATGCTACCCCCAAACTATCTTTTCGCTTTGTTTGGATGTAGTTTCAGAAGCACTTTTTGTTTCCGTATTTCATAGAGCGCTCTTTTGAGTTGTGAATATAGTCCCAATGTGCCCGTCTTATTTCTTTCTGGGTTGTTGTTTTGAATTCCTGATAGTGGTCCCAATCACATTTGCTCTGGGATTTCTCTGTCTTTACAAACAGCTTGTGTTTTATTCTTATTCTTAGATTGGTATTAATCCATGGCTGGTGGTTTATTTTGCGATCAGTTTTGATGGTACCTCTTTTTCTATTATGTTCTTAAGGCCATTTTTAAGCATATTCCACATTTCTTCAACATTTCCTGTTTCCAGGGATGTTACAGTTTCAATCAAGTCTTGAATGTTTTCAATTAAGGCGTTTTATTTGCTTTGTGATAAAGATATAATCTTCTCCTTTTTCTGCGTCTATACTGTGGTTTTAAGTCAATGACAACAATGTCATGACCTGATAGAACCGGAATGACCTCAGAAGTTATAATCAGACTAGGATTGTTGGTGATGTAGAGGTCTAATATGTTATCTTTTCGCGTTGGCTGGTGTTGAAATTGTTCTAATATGTTTTCTGCTAGTATATCAAGAAAATATTTATGTTGTGCCGCCTGGTTGGAGCTTGGAAGTACAGTGTTGGTCATATGTGGGGAGAGTTGAAATCCTCTCCGATTATTATGTGTCGTTCCTTTTTAGCTAGGTATTTAGATATTGATTTCTCCAATTTGTTGATACTTTCTATTGTGAAATTTGGGGGCCGATAATATGATCCTACAATGATGGCATTGTTTCTAACTTTGATTTTAACCCATACCAGTTCACAATCTATTCCTTCGTCTAATTTAAGTTCACTTGCATTGAGGTTGTCATTTGCTGCTATTAAGACACCGCCTCCATGTTTATTTTGGCCTTTCCTGAATACATTTGTTTGATATCCTTCTGGAAATATTTCACTATTTCTTTGATTTGTTGTGAGCCATGATTCACATCCAATTATATCCGGTTTGATGTTGTCAACTAAAATTGTTGACTTTATTTCTAATAAATACATTTTGAAAGTTACTCCAAATCACTCCAAACTACACGAAAAAAAATTTTCTTTCTCAAGTGATCAAGTTCGTGTATCTTATCAAAACTTTTGTCTGCTATTTTTGGACGGGAAACTAATCTGTGTTTGGGATTGCTAAATGCCTTTGGGCAAAATGAGGAGTCTAGTGATGGAATGGTTGATGTTGTAATATTGAATGAGCATGGTGTATCTAGACTGAATGAGTGGTAAGTGAATTGGCCATTTGAGTGTGTGTTACAAATACAATTGTTACATTTCCATAATGTTGCTAGCTGGCTGTTGACTTGCTTAGGGTGGTCCCCTTTTTGTTGGTGATAGGTCTGTTGGTATTTGTTCTTCGTCCTGATAATTGATGATACCGTAGGGCTCTTTAAGGTCTTGTTTTTCCTTGAGTTTTGGACTTTTTTTCAGGCCTTCAAGAGTTTATTTTAGGCGGACTGCAGTCATGATCCATTTGCTGGTAGCAGATTTAGATAAACACATCATAATGATTTAAACGTACCAGCTTTGTGAACTATGGAGAAGAAAGTTATCAAAATATTTCAAATATAGTTTTTGATTTTGATGCATTTATAGATTAATAATGGCAGAAACTTTTCCTTAAAAAAAAAAAAAATTAATTAATTTTTAAATTTTTTTTATTTTTTTATTTTTTTGGTATGACATTTAGATTTTTAGAATATAAAATAATTAGGAAACTCTGTTTTTAGCGTTTAGTGCTCATTTTATTCTACCCACATTATTTTCTATTAGATTAGATTCTCTTTTTATCTAAATGACTTTCATAATTTAACTTAATCTTGATGATTGCGTAATGTAGTTGTTGTAATTCTCAATTTTTAAAATAATTATCCTGGATTCAGTTTATTCACAATTACAGTGTGAATTGTTGGGATTATTCTATTCATTGCTTAATGGAACAATCCTGAAAAGTTCCAGTCTCTATTCATATGAATATTAATATATTGTTGTCTTCCATTACCACCTCCCCTTCAAAGGAAATAGCTTTGGGAGCTATTCAGTATGATTGTTCAACAGTAGGCTTATTTCCAAAAGTAATTTGGAATGTTTCCATTTTATTTTCATATTTTTTGAAAATTTAGGTAAATGCTTATAATTAATATAGATCTCATTTAGATCAATAGTATATTATTTGATTCATTTTTTAAAAACCTTATTGTATGTACACAGTACCATGTAATTTAAAAGAGATGTTTATACAGTCAGTTGTGTAAACTGTGATACATTTGATATCGCTTGATTTGGACATTAATAGTCTGATGTAGCCTCATTCATAGGTAGCTTTAAGCTAAGATAATACTCAATATTTCTATCATTGTATTGGCCATTAATATGGCCAGTACTTTGTGTATATAGACAACTTAGCATGAACATTTGTCAATGTTTTTTTTTATTTTACTATCCAGATTTCATGACTGATATTTATGACTGAAACCACAAAAGGACAGTTGATTTTTTCCTGTTGAATTTTAGGCAATAGGCTTCATGCTGCTTGAAGGATGGTGTGAAAAATAATAATACCATCATGCCTACAATTCGCTTGGAGCTCACCAACAACCTTGCATTTTACAGCCATAACTACAGTGACAAACAATTTGACATCTCTTACTGAGGAAAAAAATCAAGTTGCTGGTGTATTTTATGGTAATGGTGGATGACCTAATGTTGCTACTCCATTCAATGAAAAATTCGTAGTATTACAAACTTTTGGCTCCAAATTTCTGAGCTTCTTGAGCATCTCTAGGTCATTAAAACTTATTAAAAATGACAATTGATGCCAGATTACTTGATTTAAACGATTTTGAAGGTGTTGTTAAATCCTTATAAGGGTTGATTTTTAAAGTTAACTGCAGCGAGTACAATTACTTTTCTCCTAGAATTTAAGAATTTTATTTTAAGTATTCAAGTAGGGGCAGGTCTGCACTTGGACAAAGGCAAAATAAAGACAAATCTCATTCCATTATATCTATACAGAGATGCCAAAACTCCCGTTTCAATGGAAAAATATAAAATAAATAAAATTCCCTTTATTCATCCCATAGGGGAAATTTGTCTCTAGGATCTATTTCAATAACCCAGGTGTCAGCCACAGTGCAGCGCCACAAATTGAGCTAGGGCGAAGTGACTTACTCAAGGACACACAACGCCGCGGTGAGTGATCAAACTCGCTACCTTTCGGGTACAAAACAAAGACTGTATCGCTGAGCCACACTGCCCCCAATTCGGTCTGGAGCAAAATAAACTCTGGGTACGGGCAACTTCCGTCAAATTCCAGTGAGGTCATGTTCCAAGGATAGCCTTCAACGCTTCAAGTGTCACCACAAACACCACTGCATCATTGTCACTGCCAAAACTCCCTCCTCCATCATCATCATCATCAATATTATCATTATCATTACCACCACTACTGCAACCACCACCACATCAATCTTTATCATCATCACCACCACCATCACTGCAACTATCATTAACACATCATTAACAGTGCCAGAACCACCACCATTACATAATTGCGACAACCACCATCACTACGACTTCAACCACCACAACATCTTCACAAGTACCATGTCCACAAGTCCATGCCGCCCTTAAGCATGGTCATCTCGAGGAGGCTTAGACTTGCTTAATGCTGAGGCGTTCTTGATTTCACAGTAGACATAATCCAAAGATTTCCATGAATTAAATTTCAAGTCATTTCCCTTTGTTGGTTAGTCTTGATCGCACAACACCACGCAATGTTTCTCCATTGTTATCTGTAAATGGTGTGTTTGCTTGTTTTGGTTTTTGTTAAATTTCTTCGTTTTTATTTAATTCTATTTTTATTATACTAATTCATCTGTTAAAAATGGAAGAAAAACTCAATTTGAAAAGCTTGAAGTAATTATTCATAGTGGAGAATGTTGATGTTGAGGAGGGTCTGTCTTGTTTTGGTAAAAATAATTCAGTAAATTAGTAATGATTTGCAGCCGCCAGTGTTTAGGCATAATTGTATGCCACACTTTTCCTTCTTTGTTTCTATTGTGCGTGTGTGTGGCCTGTAAGTGCGTGAATGTGTATGTATGTGTGTCTGAGTGTGTTTGTGCATGTACATATGCATCTGCTTTTCTCTCTATCCCTCACTCGCCTTCTTTCCATCTCTCTTTCTCACACTCACAACAATGATGACTCGTTTGTTCAAAGGGAATTAACAACAAGAATTAATCAGATACATGCCTGAAGAAGCAGGAGCTACCTTGCTTTAAGGCATGTATTAAAAAATTCAGTAAGATAAATTTCAAATAGCGGGTGGTTGGATGGGAGCATCACCCTTGAATCATATACCTATGATGTTCGCATGGGTGTACGATCCGATAGTGATGTCGTTTCTTCTTCTCTTTACTAGCCTATCCTGCTTCTTTGGTTTGTGATTGTATTTTTGACAGGGATATTTTTTTTTCTGTAAATCTTCTGCCTGTTTGTTCTTGGTTATTTATAATTTAGCTTATGATATCTTTAGGTTATGATTTTGATTTACATTTGTACTATTTTTGTTAGATTGCTTGTTTTTTTGTTTCAGCGGTCTCTCATATAACCTCAATTGTGTTGGAAGAGACCTAAAGCAACAAACAAACAAAAAAAAAAAAAAAATTTCAAATAGCATGCTTGAATCCAAAACATGCTTCATGATCATCATCACTCCCACTATACAAACACCAGCATCACTATCAATACTCCTCCTACAACCACCACCATCATATCATTATCACTCTCATTACTACTAGAACCAGCACCACCATAACATCATCATCATCACTACTACAAACACCACCACCACATCATTACCATTGCCACAACTACTACAACCACAACAAAAATCATCATCGCTACTACAACTACCACCCCACTACATCATCACTACCAATACTACTACAATCACCACCCACACATCATTGCTACCACTACAACAACCACCACCACCATCACATCATCATCACAAACACTACTATTACAACATCCATCACCACTTTATCATCACTACCAGTAATACTACCACCACCACCCACATATCATCATCACTACCACTACAACCACCACCACCACCATATCTACCAACATCATTAACATTACTACTACTACAACCACCAGGACCACATCATCAATATCACTACTACTACAATTAGCATTATCTTCACTACCAATATTACTACAATCACGTCATCACCACCCAAGCATCGCCATCACTACAACCATCATTATAAGGTTTTGGAGCGTCACTTCATTTGAAATAAAGGGACTTTAGGATGGTATTTGGCATTGTATTTACATTTTGTCATTGCATAGTTCTAATTAGTTATTTATTTAAAACGATACAATACCAAATACCATCTTAATTCTATTTTTTAATTTTTAATTTAATTTTTTAAAATGTATTCATAAATTACTGTATTTGCATTGAAATTCCTCCGAGTGGTTGCTGAAATTCCTTTGAGCCAAATTTTAAGTTGGTATCTTTGTCTAGATTATATCTGCCTTGATGACAGTGACTTTCTGGGTGGGGTTCCCGACCTCCCACAGAGGTACTTGCTGTGTCTTCTATATTCCTCTATGAGTTTTCCAGTTGCTTTCTGTCTTTTTCTTGGAATGAGATTACTTAGTTTTGTCCTGACCCTGGCTAGAGAACTTGGGAGGCAAAAAGTTGATTGTATACACTCAGCACAGAACAGTTTCCTCTAACTCAGTCGAATGTCCCGAATTTTTCCTTTTAATTATTTGTTATCATTCCATTCCTTCCTTGAACTAATTTTTACCTCAAACTAATTTCACCCAGCCAATGTTTTAAAAAATTAATGAATTAAAGGTTGTTTTATTTATTTTAAATTGTGCTCGGTCTCCCATAGTGGGCAGGAAGGTACATGCTGTGTCTTCTATCCCCCCCATACCCATTTTCCAATTGTTTCCTGTGATTGTCTTGGAATGAGATTACTTAGTTTTGTCCTGATCCTTGCTGGAGTTCCTTGGATGGGAGGGATATAGTCGAATGTATAGTTATAGTTTTGGGAGATTTCTTTCCTTGTAAATCATCTCTCTGTTATGCATTGTATTATGTTTAGTTTACATATTATATTATATGATTGGTAAACATTTGAGTGTATTCCTCTTAGTTGGGACCTGTGCTTGTGTCTGGATGAGACTTTTAGATGATCTCAAACTAAGTACTTTGGCAGTCTGCTCTTGGAATCTACATCTGTTCCCTATTTGAACCAATTCTTACCTTTTCTTTTGTGCTTTAATTGTAATTCTAGAACTTTTTACTATCCCATTTTCTTCCTTTTTACTGGCGCTGATATGACCTTAATGTGTTGCAAGAGCTATAAAACTCTTAAAAACAAACCACGGAAACGAAAAGCCGTGCCTTTAGTTGTTCAGTGAAATCAACCTGACCGCATGCCTTACCACCCAGTCAGCCCCCTTCTCCTTTGTGGGGGCGTGACCTCAGGGTCACGGTAACAATTACCTGTTGAATGATTGCTACTCACAGTCATTACATGCGTTTGTTTACTTTGTAAACCTGCTATCCCAAGTTTGATATGGTCATGAACGCAAAGAAATTTACAGAAAGAAAATAGTTAGAAAATAATTGGTATAAGGATATAAATTTGATTTTCATAGTGTTAGTTGAAAGGAAGTTATTGTTAATTATAAATTACTAATATTTTGAGAAATAATTAACTTATATTTAACTTTACCCCCAAATTGCAAAAACACGACATGATCAAATGCAATAAAACTTCGTTCAACTTAAAGACAAACATTAAGAAAATTTACTTACGTCATCTCTAAATGGACTTGTCAATCATTCCATAGTAATAGCCATTTAGATTTGGGATACCGTAATTGTTTCGTAAAAGTCACCGAAGTACACAATGAAGACAATCTTTTCTCATAGTTTGAATAACAGAAAACATAGATAATTCCAAACTCCGTGATGGTTTTAAACATAAACCACAATTGCAGATTTATTTGTACAAAGCGTAAATTATATATATCTGACTTTATGTGTGTATGTGTATGACTGCACAACTGTCTGTCGGCCTGAGTGTATGTAGGTATCTGAGTTGTATTAGCATTGTTCTTTCAAGACGTAGAGAGAGGGAGGAGAGAGAGAGAGAGAGACTAAAATGGGGGAAAACATGATTCTCGGGAGAGGGAGGGTTTGAATCCAAGTTCCTACTCTATTATGTCACTTTTATTTCAGTCAAAAGTCTCATTATAACTTCAAATTGTTTAGGTGTCTCTACGTGTCTAATACGTTGTGAAGTGTCCTGTATTGTTTCTTGATAATTTAGTTGATCATTTTCTGTCGTTCTTTTCTAATCTTATCTTCTTTTCTGGTACATGAGACTGTAAGTCAGGGGAAACTTGAAGAAGACTGGTCGTCATTATTGTCTGTAATTGTGCTGATTCGTCCCTCATTGAAACTGTTCTTTTCTCGATTTTACCTATTGTAGAATGTAATGCCTCTCCTCCCTGTTCCCCTAAAAGCCCTAATCCAAATCTGTATTTTTCAATGAAAGGGGCGCAGTGCTTCTCAAGTATGTGATGTTTTGGGAGAACTTTTTCAGGGAAATAACCTGGCCATATAATGATTTATGGAAACCTGAATGTGTTGTAGATCATCAGTTTTGATTAGTTTTGTGTGTGAAACTAATTCATGTACCTCACTAAATGCATCGTTGATGTGATCAAAAACCTCTTATATCATGTGCGAAGTCAAGAATGCTGATGTCTGTTGTGTAAGATGCTGTAATTTTTGTAATATTGTCAGTGAGTTGTTGGTATACTTTGTTCTTTAAATATTTATGACAATGGTTTCTGATAAAACTTCTACTGTGGTAAAATTGTGGGGTGATTGCATTTGTTTTCAGAATATCATCAAGGTGATGCATACGGGTCCACATCTTTCTGTGAGTTCCTCTTTTCGTAATGATGAAAGCTCACTCTCTATTGCTTCTAATTTTCTTTTCCATTCGTTCTTTTCATCTTCTAAATCGGCAAGTAAGAAGTGTGATCATTTAATTTCTTTGTTAAATCTATATATCCCTGCCAGTTTTTTCAGTACTTTTGAAATATTTTAATTTCTTCATTTTCATTATTTACTTCATCAAACAATAAACGATTCACTTTGTCCACATTACTTTCGAGTAACTTGTGATGTCTTAATGTGATGCCTAACAAGTGGATACTGTTATTGTATGAGTGTGCATTTTTCTTCAAGCCCTTTCCGTGTTCTAAAAACCTATTGTAATCATGATGAAGAAGAGACCAATTTCGTAATTGTGTATTTTCTATTTGTAAATTTTGTATGTCTCTTTTCTTTACAAAACACCACAGACCTGGGTATGCACCACAAGCACCTGAAAGACCATTCATTTTTGTTAAAAAGTCATAATCACCAAACAGAAACAACCTAGCTTTTTTCCCTTTCCATTTAAAAAGATTCAAGTCATACAGCTGTCTTTTAATGTCTTCAAAAAAAAGTTCTAAATTTTCCCTAGAATCCCTAGTCCTTGCCATTGCAACCATAATATGATTGTATTTAGAATTTGGATTTTCTCTATTCATTATGGCCATGCTGAGTTTAAAACTCCCTTTACCATGGTCGCCACTGACTTTGATCCAGATTTCATTACTAGGGATGGCCCCCTTATACCAAGTTAATTCGTTTTCAAGTTTGTCAAGCATTTTGGTAACAAAATCTGTAAGGCATTTTAATTTCACCATCGGTGTTTCGACAGCTTTTCCACTTGAATCAGTAAATAGTTTTCTAAGTCGTCGTCTGTCAGTGTCTTCATCAGATGTCATTGTGCATGTTCATTTGGAATTTTTATCCCGCCTTGTCTTAAAAATTGTCGCAATGTCCTCTCCTATGACCACGTCAATCCCACTTTCATCTCTTTCATCGCCAAGGCGGACAAAGTTGGAATGTTTGTGTTATTTATCTTATTTATGATGCCTGCAGTTTGGCAAATGTTTCGCCGTGTTGGAAGTGGATTCTTTCTTAATTCATGTGATTGTTGTGTTTGTAATGATTGTGATGATGTACCTGGTATATGCTTTCTTGTGACTGTTAGTGCCTTTGAACGTTTTCTTCATGTGGGAGATGTGACATGCGAAGATGAAGTTCTGTGCTTTGGGATTTTCATGAGATATAATGGTTGTCCTTTTGTTTTTAACTTGATTATGTTGTCTTTTGATTTTGAAATCTGTATGGGTCTTTTCGTCTGACTGCGTTGTTTCCTGTGTGTCTGCTTTGAAGATGGGGGATGTCACAAAGTCTTTTGTCTGTGGTTTGCTTTTTTTTAGGAGTCGATGTGAACATTATGTTGTCTGTCCTTATGCTGTTGTCAGTATCTTTTTTTAGTATTTTAGATCAATTGTTGAGATGCTAACATTGTCTACTGTGATTTCTGTGGTGATTTCTGTGGAGTGTGATGAAGTTGTGTCTAAGTTTTGAATGTCACTTGATTGCCTATCTTTAATGCAGCCGACTCATATGTTTGTATGTTTTGCACACATTGCACATTGTATTGTCACTGGGGACAAAATCTGTCCACAAATGCTGACTGTTTTTTACAATAGTCCGGGAGTTTATTAAAAACTGTTCTCCTTTATATACTTTCATGTTTTTTATTCTTTTTACACATTTGTAACATATCACTATCACTTTTGAATGTGTTTTTTCTAAGTCTTTTCCAATGTCAATATCAAATAACAAAAGTATTTCACATTTGAAATCATTACACAGTAATCTTTTGCGATTACGTTTTTTTTTTCCTTTTTGAGTGAGTGCTGTATTGCCACATACTCTAAAAAGTTCGTTTAAAGATTTCAAGTGGGTCTCTAAAGTGTGACCAATTTTACCTGTATGTGCATTGCAAGAAAAAAAATATTATAAAATATTAAAAGACAAGTCCATAAAATGGTTTTAATCATTAGAAAGCCCAGAGAATGATAAATGCGCCCATACAACTTTTTAAAAAATTGGTCGTGTCAAAATTTTAATATTTAAAAAAAAAAAAAAAAAAATAGCTCCTGTAATTGATTTTATTCATTGAGTTTTTCGGATGTAAAGAACTAATCACAGCAGAATAATGAAATCCAGACACAAATATCAAACGAGAAAAATGCAGTTATATCCAAGCTTTGAAAAATATGTTGTGAATCTAGAAGAGGAGTGGTAGTAGACTGAAAACAGGAAACGTCGTTACTCAATTTATATGTTTTTGGAACGTAATGCATTGTATGCAGCTTTACCTGCAGGATTGACCGCTTGACCCTGAGGTCACCCTGACCTATAGTGTGAGTAAAGGCTCGCTCAGGCATGTAATTCGTGGGTGTGAAACAAACAAACCATTGTGCTCGGTGATTTCGACCACTGATGACTTACTGTGATATTGGCATTTACATATGTGTGTATCATGTCTATCTACACTGCATGTATGTATTCAATATACACGTAATATACACCCATTTACACAGAGTCACTCACACACTTCTTTACCGCATAAAAGACAAATCCCTACTTATTTTTTTTTTCACTTCCCCATTAGTTCCAATTCAATTCCACGTGCCATGGCATGCCCATGGTTGGCTACGGCGGTAAATAAATGTTGTGATACATCAATCTTCCCCGCCCCCCCCCCCCCCCCTCTCCGACACACACACACACACACTTATACAAAACACATACTTGTAACATATCAATATAGTAAATGATAATAAAGTTCCCTTTATTCATCCCCATGTGGAAATTCTCATACAGTACTGAAATAACCCGTGTGTCAACTGCAGTACAGCGCTGCAAATTGAGCTAGAGAGAGGTGGCTTGCTGACGGCCACATATCACAGTGGATATTCGAACTAGGTATTTCGGGTACGGAGCAAAGACCATACAGCTGAACCACACTGTCTCCCACCCCCCCCCCCCCCACACCTCCCATTTAAACATTATGGCAATGTAGTTTCCTCGAAAGTTGTTGCATGTCCCAAGGAGTTTGAGGAAACCATGCTGGAGTGTAGTTATAGTTTTGGGAGATGATATTTTAAGAAATTGTAAACCATCTCTCTTATATGTACAGTTATTTATTTTTCATTTGAGTTTATTCCTCTTAGTGGGATCTTGTGTTGGTGTCTGGGTGAGACTTTTAGGTGATCTCAAACCAAGCACACTATCTTGTAATCTACATCTCTTACCTATTTGAACCATTCCCCTTTTTCTTAGTTTTTCCTCAAGCCCTTTTAATTGTACATCTAGAATGTTTTTACTCTCCAATTTTGTTTCTTTCTGTATTTTCAAGTGATGATCTGCTGGTATTTTGGCACTATATGTGAAAAGGTGTGTATGAAACAGCACCAGAAAGAAAAATACAAGAAAACATCAGCCTGTTTGACTGGGAATCGAACCTCAGACCGTCTGATTACCTCCAATTGGCTAACCTCTATGATGTAATGGTCGCACGTCTAAGATCTGGGTGAGGTCTTTTGACTCTCATGGTGGACAGGAGGCCACGCATTATGTCTTCTATCCCTCTATGTCTGTTTTTGAGGGGCTGTCTGTCTTTGAAATGGGATCACTTGGTATTGTCCTTGGCTGAGAGGGAAACAGTCAAATGTATAGTGTTAGTTTTGGGAGGTGATATATTTTTACTTGTAAAGCATCTCTCTATTATGTACTGATAGTTTTTTGTTTTTGTTTTTGTTTTTGTTTTTTTTTTACTTGTGACATATCCTGTAATCATTTGAATCTATTCCTCTTATTGCTTATCGCTGGATGAGATATAGGTGATTTCAATTATGTTCACTGATTTGTTTCATAGTTGAACCACTCACTTTTTCTTGGGTGCTTAAATCATAATTCTGGAATGTTTTGACATAGGGCATAGGTATAGTCAAAAGTCTACAGATTAAAAAAATTATCTGTCTGAGAATT
>NC_088360.1:64893433-65023433 GCF_034508935.2 Berghia stephanieae | reverse complement strand
TGACATTTTAAATCCCAGCCCGTTGACATTCTAACTTCTCGTCAGGGCAAAAGTGGATACCAAATACTTAATAGTATTAGCTAACGAATGAAGTACTGAAAATATTGGGGACTTGGTATTAGTGTCCTTTATTAATCTTTAATATATTGACATCGTCTATGGAGATAAGTTTAAATGCAGAGGTTGTGCTTTCGGCTTTGGAATTAATTTGCGTGTTGTAAAGCCGCCAAATTCCATCCCGTCTATACAATTACCTCGTTTACTGCGGTGTGTCTTTTTTACGAAACCTGCCGAAACCCGCCGAAACCCTGCGAAACCCGCCGAAACCCGACGGAACCCGACGAATCCCGACAAAGTTATGAGAAGTAGGTGGCAGTGGGGAGTGAACCTAGAACTCAGGGAAGTGTACACCATTGGGGAGTGAACCTGGGACTGGGTTTCGGCGGGTTTCGTAAAAAAAGAACCAGTGCTTTTTTACGAAACCCGCCGAAACCCGGCAAAACCCGACAATATCCAGCAAAGTTATGGGAAGTAGACAACTGTGGGGAGTGAACCCGAGACTCAGGGAAGTGTACACCAGTCGGGAGTGAACCCGAGACTAAGGTTATCGGCCGGTTTCGGCGGTTTTCGTAAAAAAGAATTAGTGCTTTATTACGAAACCCGACAATATCCGGCAAAGTTATGGGAGTTTGGCTACAGTGGGGGGTGATCCTGGGAGTCAGGGAATTGCACACCAGTGGGGCGTTAACCTGGGACTGTGTAAAAAGGATATCAGTGGGAAATAAACCTGGGACTAAAGGGAGATGGATACCATTGAAAGTTGAAGCCAGATATGGGAGTTGAGTACCAGAGGAGAATGAACCTGACACTATAGAAGGTGGGCGCCAGTGGGGAGTGAACCTGGGACTCAGGGAATTGCTCACCAGTGGGGAGTTAACCTGGGACTGTGTAAAAAGGATATCAGTGGGAAATAAACCTGGGACTAAAGGGAGATGGATACCATTGAAAGTTGAAGCCAGATATGGGAGTTGAGTACCAGAGGAGAATGAACCTGACACTATAGAAGGTGGGCGCCATGGGGAGTGAACCTGGGACTCAGTGAATTGCTCACCAGTGGGGAGTTAACCTGGGACTGTGTAAAAAGGATATCAGTGGGAAATAAACCTGGGACTAAAGGGAGAAGGATACCATTGAAAGTTGAAGCCGGATATGGGAGTTGAGTACCAGAGGAGAATGAACCTGACACTATAGGAGATGGGCGCCAGTGTGGAGTGAACCTGGGACTCAGGGAAGTGCACACCAATTTGGAGTTAACCTGGGATTGTGGGAGATGGATAACTGGGTATCCGAGCCAAACTATAGGAGTTCGATACCAGAGGAGAATGAACCTGACACTATAAAAGGTGGGCGCCAGTGGGGAGTGAACCTGGGAGTCGGGGAATTGCACACCAGTGGGGAGTTAACCTGTGAATATCTAAAAATGGATATCAGTGGGAAATAAATCCGGCTTCAACTCCCAATGGTATCCATCTCCCTTTAGTCCCATATATATTTCCTACTGATATCCTTTATACATATTCCCAGGTTAACTCCCCACTGGTGTGCAATTCCCTGAATCCCAGGTTCACTCCCCACTGGCGCCCACCTTCTATAGTGTCAGGTTCATTCTCCTCTGGTACTCAATTCCCATATCCGGCTTCAACTTTCAATGGTATCCATCTCCCTTTAGTCCGAGGTTTATTTCCCACTGATATCCTGTTTACATAGTCCCAGGTTCACTCCCCACTGGCGCCACCTCCTATAGTGTCAGGTTCATTCTCCTCTGGTACCAAACTCTCATATCCGGCTTCAACTTTCAATGGTATTCATCTCCCTTTAGTCCGAGGTTTATTTCCCACTGATATCCTGTTTACATAGTCCCAGGTTCACTCCCCACTGGCGCCCACCTCCTATAGTGTCAGGTTTATTCTCCTCTGGTACCAAACTCTCATATCCGGCTTCAACTTTCAATGGTATTCATCTCCCTTTAGTCCCAGGTTTATTTCCCACTGATATCCTTTTTACATAGTCCCAGTTCACCCCCCACTGGCGCCCACCTCCTATAGTGTCAGGTTCATTCTCCTCTGGTACCAAACTCTCATATCCGGCTTCAACTTTCAATGGTATTCATCTCCCTTTAGTCCCAGGTTTATTTCCCACTGATATCCTTTTTACATAGTCCCAGGTTCACTCCCCACTGGCGCCCACCTCCTATAGTGTCAGGTTCTCTCTCCTCTGGTACCCAACTCCCAAATCCGGCTTTAACTCCCAATGGTATTCCACCTCCCTTTAGTCCCAGATTTATTTCCTACTGATATCCTTTTTACATAGTCCCAGGTTCACTCCCCACTGGCGCCCACCCCCTATAGTGTCAGGTTCATTCTCCTCTGGTACCAAACTTTCATATCCGGTTTCAACTTTCAATGGTATCCATGTCCCTTTAGTCCCAAGGTTTATTTCCACATGATATCCTGTTTACATAGTCCCAGGTTCACTCCCCACTGACGCCCACCCCCTATAGTGTCAGGTTCATTCTCCTCTGGTACCAAACTTTCATATCCGGTTTCAACTTTCAATGGTATCCATGTCCCTTTAGTCCAAGGTTTATTTCCCACTGATATCCTGTTTACATAGTCCCAGGTTCACTCCCCACTGGTGTGCAATTCCCTGAATCCCAGGTTCACTCCCGACTAGCGCCCACCTTCTATAGTGTCAGGTTCATTCTCCTCTGGCACCCAACTCCTATAGTTCGGCTCGGATACCCACAGTTATCCATCTCCCACAGTCCAAGGTTAACTCCCAATTGGTGTGCACTTCCCTGAGTCCCAGGTTCACTCCCCACTGGCGCCCACCCCCTTTTTTGTCAGGTTCTTTCTCCTCTGGTACCAAGCTCTCATATCCGGCTTCAACTTTCAATGGTATTCATCTCCCTTTAGTCCGAGGTTTATTTCCCACTGATATCCTGTTTACATAGTCCCAGGTTCACTCCCCACTGGCGCTCACCTCCTTTAGTGTCAGGTTCATTCTCCTCTGGTACCAAACTCTCATACCAAGCTTCAAATTTTAATGGTATCCATCTCCCTTTAGTCCCAGGTTTATTTCCCACTGATATCCTTTTTACATATTCCCAGGTTAAATCCCCACTGGTGTGCAATTCCCTGAATCCCAGGTTCACTCCCCGACTAGCGCCCACCTTCTATAGTGTCAGGTTCATTCTCCTCTGGCACCCAACTCCTATAGTTCGGCTCGGATACCCACAGTTATCCATCTCCCACAGTCCAAGGTTAACTCCCAATTGGTGTGCACTTCCCTGAGTCCCAGGTTCACTCCACACTGGCGTCCATCTCCTATAGTGTCGGGTTCATTCTCCTCTGGTACTCAACTCCCATATCCGGCTTCAACTTTCAATGGTATCCATCTCCCTTTAGTCCCAGGTTTATTTCCCACTGATATCCTTTTTACACAGTCCCAGGTTAACTCCCCACTGGTGTGCAATTCCCTGAATCCCAGGTTCACTCCCCACTGGCGCCCACCTTCTATAGTGTCAGGTTCATTCTCCTCTGGTACTCAATTCCCATATCCAGCTTCAACTTTCAATGGTATCCATCTCCCTTTAGTCCCAGGTTTATTTCCCACTGATATCCTTTTTACACAGTCCCAGGTTAACTCCCCACTGGTGTGCAATTCCCTGACTCCCAGGATCACCCCCCCACTGTTGCCAAACTCCCATAACTTTGCCGGATATTGTCGGGTTTCGGCGGGTTTCGTAATAAAGCACTAATTCTTTTTACGAAACCCGCCGAAACCGGCCGATAAACTTAGTCTCAGGTTCACTCCCGACTGGTGTACACTTCCCTGAGTCTCGGGTTCACTCCCGACAGTTGTCTACTTCCATAACTTTGCTGGATATTGTCGGGTTTTGCCGGGTTTCGGCGGGTTTCGGCGGGTTTCGTAAAAAAGCACTGGTTCTTTTTTACGAAACCCGCCGAAACCCAGTCCCAGGTTCACTCCCCAATGGTGTACACTTCCCTGAGTTCTAGGTTCACTCCCCACAGCCACCTACTTCCCATAACTTTGTCGGGTTTCATCGGGTTTCGGCGGGTTTCGCAGGGTTTCGGCGGGTTTCGGCGGGTTTCGTAAAAAAGACACACCCGTTTACTGCCAATTTGAAAACGCATTGAATTCGCCATGAATTAAATCTATCATTATGTCATACAGCTAATCTACTCAAACTGTAAAACTTATAACAAAATTTTCTGAAGTTAAAGGACAGGTATCGACATCGTTCAAAAATTTTGGCTAAATTCAAGCTATTATTGATGGCACTCACTGAATTATCAAGATTATAACATTTTTTAATAAAACTGCTTCTTAACAGATACAGAAATTTGGTGTTGTTTTTTTTTCTTGCGCTGCTTATACTATTATGACTAATATAATATTTTGACAAATTGAATACTAGTCATTTAAAACAAATAGTTACTGAGTGCTTACCCACTATTATAGATTGAAAAAAAAATGTAAAAAAGGCAAAACACACGTAGACACACAATAGACACACACACACACACACACACACACACACACACACACACACACACACACAAATCAAACAAAAGCAGGGAAAATACCAACAAGAGAAAACAAATAAAAAAGAACAATAACCCCCCCCCCCCAAAAAAAAAAAAACAGCAAACAAAACAACACCCCCCCCCCCCCCCCTCTTCCAAAAAAAAAAAAAAAAAAAAAAAGAAACCAAAACAAAGAAAACCTGCCGAATCTTCCTCTGTGCCTAGCCAACCCAAACTCTCGAGCAGGTATTTGAATTGGATACTTACCAATAGGAGAACACGACAATTGTTCCTTATAAGAAATCAATCACCATTCTGGAATAAAAATCATATCCCAGAAGAAAAAAAACAAACAAAAAAAAAACCCCACGAAATTAACACACACACACACACACACACACACCTAAAAAAACACACACACATAACTGATTATTTGACTCACAAACAGAGGAGGTGGGGTTTGTCAAACATTTAAGACGATACGGATATATCATGTAATTACGTGGATTCGAATCCAGCTCAGTAAAAGCAAAAACGGAATATTGCCCAGCTTTAGTGTGAAGGACGAATAGTGCAAGCAACACGATTTGTCCGTACGTACGGCAACCACGGTTGAAGCTATTCGACCTTAAGGACGAATAGGGCTACCCTTTAATTTTATCCACAAAAGTTACCGATGATTAAGGTCATTTGACGAACATGTTTGTTTTGGGTTTTTTTTTTTCTTTATTCCTGGTCCATGCACGGTATATTTTAACTACTTATAAGTATAATTGAACTGGGTGGGGTTCCTGACCTCCCATAGTGGGCAGGGGGGTACATACTGTGTTTTCTATCCCCTTATATCTGTTTTCCAACATGCTTTCTGTCTTTGTCTTGGAATGAGATTACTTGGTTTTGTCCTGGCCCGGAGCCTGGCTAGGAGGGAAACAGTCAAATGCAAAGTTATTGTTTTGGGAGGTATATTTTTTCCCTTGTAAATCATCTTTTTGTTATGTACAGTTCACTCCACTTAATCGCACATCGGTTAATCGCACACTCCGCTTATACGCTACACATTCCTGGAAAACAGAATTTTTTCTATATAATCGCTCTGCTTAATCGCACACCTTCTCCGCTTAATCGCTACATCTTGATTTCATCTTGATTTGAGAAAACATATCTAAAAAATACATTGAACCAGTTCGGCAAGTTAATATCGTGTCTTTGTCTTGGAATGAGATTACTTGGTTTTGTCCTGGCCCTGGCCGGAGTCCTAGCTGGGAGGGAAACAGTCAAATGCATTGTTATTGTTTTGGGAGATGATATTTTTTTCCTTGTAAATCATTTCTCAGTTATATATTATTATATGTGTTATTTTGAATTTATAATGTAAGCATTTGAGTGTATTCCTCTTTGTTGGATCTTGTACTTGTGTCTTGTGAGACTTATAGGTGATCTCAAACTAAGTACATTGATGGTATGCTCTTGGAATCTACATCTGATCCCTTTTTGTTCCCAATTCCCTTTGTCTCACTTTCTCTTGGGGTCTTTAATTGTAATTCTAGAACTTTCGACTATCCCATTTTCTTCCTTTTTACTGGCGCTGATATAACCTAAATGTGTTGCAAGCGCCGTAAAACCCTTAAAAACAAAACAACAAAAACGCGTGAAAAAGCTTTTCCTGTCAACGCAATTCCACTGTACTTCTGTTCCAGACTTGTTAACTGACATCAAAGGATTACCTGACACGATGGGCTAATTGACTCAGCACTCGCTGTCTGCATTACAAGGTGTGAAACGTGATCGCAGTCCACCCAATGCCCTGTGTTTGTTCACATTGTCTGACCACTCGATTGCAATTCTCTACCTGTGCATTGTTTTCCTCTCCCGGGCCGTGAACAATAGGAAAGGATTACAGGGAGGACTCGCGTCTCATCTTTTGATTGATCGATCTATACGGTCGTGATACACTCAAAAGTCGACTGAACTGGCATAAACTTAAAGCAAGTCTTTCTCCCCATTAGAAAGCTAGCTCTCAAGATGGAGAGGTCGACAGAATGCCGTGCTTGAGAAAGAACATGACGAAAAAACTCTATGCTGATGTCTCTTCTGCCTGCCAATCGAGTGATGAAGTTTTGAAACAACATCTTCAGCGGTAAGACTAATGACATTTACAATTCAGACGAGACGAGGCTTTACTACAATCAACGCTTCACGATTACCATTCTTACAAACAATAATGTCACACTTTGTTGTCAATGAAACATGAATAAAAAGAGAAATTTTAAAAGAAAAAAGACCCCCAAACCCCCCCCCCCCACCACCACCACCATCAAAAAAAATTAATTAAAAGATCAAAGAAAAAAAATACCCTGCATCTTCTAATCACTCTAATGTCCCAAGCCTGTAGAAAACTCAGACGGGAAGGTCCTACATGAATGTACATGAAAGTTAGTTTTAGCTTCTCTGCCTGGATGGGGATCCTGACCTCCCATAGCGGGCAGGGGGGTCCATACTGTGTCTACTATCCCCCTGTATCTGTTTTCCAACATGCTTTCTGCCTTTGTCTTGGAATGACTTGGTTTTGTCCTGGCCCTGGCTGGGAGGGAAACAGTCAAATGCATAGTTATCTCTGTGATGTATAATTATATTTGTTATTTTTAATGTATAATGTAAGCATCTGAGTGTATTCCACTTTGTTGGATTTTGTGCTTGTGTCTGGATGAGACTTATAAGTGATCTCACGCTAAATCTACATCTGATACCTATTTGTGCCCAGTTCCCCTTTGTCTCACTTTCTCTTGGGTGCTTTAATTGTAAATTCTAGAACTTTTTACGATCCCATTTTCTTCCTTTTTACTGGTGCTGATATAACCTAAATGTGTTGCAAGCGCCATAAAACCCTTAAAAACAAAAAACAAACATAGCTTCTCCGCTTAATCGCACACTCCGCTTAATCGACACACTAACCTGAAGTCCCGAAGGTGTGCGATTAAGCGGAGTCGACTGTAGTATTATTTTTGATATTTTGAATTTATAATGTAGGCATTTAAGCGTGTTCCTCTTTGTTGGATTTTGTGCTTGTGTCCGAATGAGACTAATAGGTGATCTCAAACTAAGTACATTGGTGCTATGCTCTTGGAATCTACATCAGATTCCTATTTGTTCCCAGTTTCCCTATGTCTTATTTTTCTTTGGTGCTTTAATTGTAATTCTAGAACTTTTTACTATTCCATTTTCTTCTTTTTTACTGGCGCTGATATAATATAAATGTGTTGCAAGTGCCGTAAAACCCTTAAAAACAAAAAAAAAAAACAAGTATAATTGAAGCACGCCAGGATGTCCATCCAATTCAAGTTAAAGGTTAGGAGTTAAAGGCTGAATCATAACAGTTTTAGAGACTTTAAATTCATGCTTTTGGTTTTGAAATTTTTCAAAAGACGAAACGCAACAACAAGGATTATTTATTGTCTATTCTGTTTTATTTATTAAAAACATATTGTTTTAGTTTTAGTATTTAGTAGCCTTTTTAAGTAATCAAATCTGCATTTACCTTTGATTTCCTTAAATTATTCTAATTTTTAAAAAACTGAGCACCTTCAAATTTATTGATTTTTTTAAAAGCAAGTTCCTTAATATTAAGAAAGTTCCCATTTTCAATCCCTCCTCATTTTCAGGAGTTATTATCTAACTATGTTTGCAACCATTTGAATGTAACCCTTCTGGCTAAATACTCTGCTAGTTCCTGTTTAGGACTTTTTAACCGCCTCAAAATAGACAGGATAGATTTTTCTTGGAATCTGCTTCTGTTTCCCCTTTTTAGCACGTGTCCCCTTTGACTATCTATCATCTTCCTTTTTACTGGTACTGAAAGACTCTCAATATACTAGTTCTATGTATCAGTGTAAATAATAGGATCAATTTTCATCAGTTATCCATTGTCCCAGATTTTAAATTTGTAATTATCTATAAATTTATATTGAACAAAATTTAGTTCTTCCAGTTCCAGTGTCTGGGTGGGGTTCCCTACCTCCACAATGGGCAGGGAGGTACTTACCGTGTCTTCTATCCCCTTATATCTGTTTTCCAACATGCTTTCTGTCTTTGTCTTAGTATGAGATTACTTGGTTTTGTCCCGACCCTGGCCGGAGTCCTTGGCTGGGAGGGAAACAGTCAAATGCATAGTTATTGTTTTGGGAGATGATATTTTTTTTCCTTGTAAATCATCTCTCTGTTATGTATTATCATATTTGTTATTTTTAATGTATAATGAAATGTAAGCATTTGAGTGTATCCTCTTGGTTGATCTTGTGCTTGTGTTTGGGTGAGACTTATAGGTGATATCAGACTAAGTACATTGATGGTATGCTCTTGGAATCTACATCTGATAACAGTTCCAGTGTAATTTATAGCGAGTATTGAAGTAATTCAGTTTTCTCGGTTATAATAAACATTTGAAATAGTTTGATATTTAAAAAAAAAGAGATTTTTACCCGTTTTGAAGTGTCTGGATAAGTTGATGGTTGTTGACTT
This sequence comes from Berghia stephanieae, assembly GCF_034508935.2. Taxonomy (NCBI): domain Eukaryota; kingdom Metazoa; phylum Mollusca; class Gastropoda; order Nudibranchia; family Aeolidiidae; genus Berghia; species Berghia stephanieae. The sequence goes on along the minus strand of NC_088360.1, from coordinate 65,014,308 downwards.
CTGAGACAGAATGTTCTCATCTGATCTGTCTTCAGTTTACATCTGATAACTGATTATAATCGGTTGTCTATTCTCTTTTAAATTTCTGATATTGTTTAATAAACCATTTTCATTATTCTTTGTTTTATGAAACTTGTGGAACTTGTTTGCTAAAATGTCATTGAGCCGAATTTAATTACACTGTATAACGATAACCACCATAAATCTCAAGAATGACAAACCTGTTTAACATTTTTACATTCTTTGCCTTATTGTATACAGTCTTCTTAAATGGAATAATCAAATGACTTTTTTCTTCCCAATTTCAGCTCACAATGATTTGCAAATAAATCAATAGAATCTGTTCGTTTAATTGACAGATACATTTGATTATACAAGGGCCGGCTGATATATTAGTACCATTTTGTTATAACTTTTTTGTTTTTAATAACACATACAAATATAATACATGAAAAGAAAGCTGAGAATCTCATCTACGTATTGTACCATTTATTTTCCACATAATCGCTATCACGAGCAACACAGAACTGCCAATGCTGAACTAGTTGGTGCATGTCGTCAGTGAAGAATCCCAGTGATCAGCAAACATTTGCCCCTACCTCCAAATCACTGTTGTAACGTTGCCTGATACTTCTTGAGCTCGGGGAACAAGAAATAGTCAGAAGGGACAAAGTTTTAACTGAATTATGCATCTTGGGATTGACGATTAGTGCATGGTCATGCATTGTCATGTTGCAATATCAAATCTCTATCACCTCAAACCCGCGCGAGTCAATTTTTGAGGGATCGTAGAGTTGAGAAACATATTGTTTGCCCTTGTTCAAGAAATTCCATGTGAACTATGCCTTCCATGTCAGAGAAAATTTTAACAAGACCTTTCTCGCAGAGTCAATGACTTTGAATTTTCTTGGGCTTGAAGGGGATTTATGCCTGTACTCCATTGAATGCACTTTGTTTTCCGGGTAGTAGTGGTGGACCCATATTCATCACCAGTCTCAATTTTCTGCAGAAAAGTCTCTCCTTACTTGTCATATTGTTTCAAATGTTGGGTACAAATGTATTTTCTCCTCGCTTTCATTTCTGAGGTTAGCTGTCTTGAGACCGTGCTGAGACTTCTCTGTAATCCAAGAGAGGTGACTGGGTGGGGTTCCTGACATCCCATAGTGGGCAGGGAGGTACTTACTGTGTCTTCTATCCCCCTATATCTGTTTTCCAACTTGCTTTCTGTCTTTGACTTGGAATGAGATTACTTGGGTTTTGTCCTGGCCCTGGCTGAGAAGGAAAGAGTCAAATATATAGTTAGTTTTGGGAGATGATATTTTTTTCTTGTAAATCATGTCTCGGTTATGTACTGTATTATTTTTGTCTACATGTAAAATATGATTTGTAAATATTTGAGTGTATTCCTCCTTGTGGGGACCTGTGCTTGTGTCTGGCTGAAACTTTTAGGTGATCTCAAACTATGTACTTTGATAGTGTGCTCTTGGAATATACATCTGTTCCCTATTTGATCCAATTCCCCTTTGTCTTACTTTTTCTTGGGTGCTTTAATTGTAATTCTAGAACTTATAACTATCTCTTTTTCTTCCTTTTTACTGGCGCTAATATGACCTTAATGTGTTGCAAGTGCCGTAAAACCCTTACAAACAAAAAACAAAACAAACAAGAGAGGTGTCACAATATGGTGTACTCATTCTTTTAAAATCCCAACTTCATCAGCGAGATCTATTTGTTTTACCCAAATTATACAGTCAACTGCTCCTTGATTGCTTATTGTGATCAAACACTTTTGTCTCTGTTGGGACATCTCCTTTGAAAATTCTAACCCACTTTCGAACAGGGCCATCAGTATTACATATCGCCATGAACAGCCTTCATTATTTGATGGATGTTTGCTGTGCAGCATCCTTCTGCTGTTGAAAATTGAATAACAGAGTGCTGTTTGACTAGAAGTTTATTATGTGCCATCATTTTCTCAACCGTGTTCTCTTAGTACGCTCTTCACATCCTCAGCGACATTCACTTCTCAGATCACAGCTGCCATGGTCTAATTGAGTGCTTAAGAGCTAACTCGATTACATTCATAGAATAAAGATGTGAAAATAAGGCCCCCAGAATTTACTAGTTATTTTTAAAATAGGGGAACAAACGATGAATTGATTTAAGATGATGAAAATATAGAAATATGAAATTTAATTAGATGAATGTTCTATAGGTAAATAAGGACCACATGGTTACAAATTTTAGGATGACAATATTACATAACTTCTGGATCTCGAGGATAACGTAGTTTAGATTCGTGAGGTCCTACTCCTAGGCAGAGGATATGGTTAGGGACGTCCGTGAACGACACTCTTGACGTTCCGGTGTCTTGATATTAGAATCAAATACTGGAGTTTTGACCAAGTCCCAATAACAAGATAAAAATCTTTAAATATATGCATGATATGAGGAGTGAGTAGACTGTTTGCGCGAACGGGTCCGATTAGCTGTGTCCTTGAGAGGATCCAATTGAGGTTGATATTGTTGTTAATTCTCTGCCGGATTCAAATTGTAATGTAGTATTTGATAATAGGTATCTTATGAGCTTCGCGTGATCTTTGTCCAATAATGATTCAAGGATTGATAACAATTTGGTTCTGCATATAGTATAGTGTCGAAAGCTGAACTCATATTGATTCCAAGTATGGTAAATTCTTCCTTATATTTCTCCGTTCTGGCTTTCAGCCATCGATGGGCCCATACTATGTCTGCAGTGCTTCTATCTCTTCTAAACCCACTTTGTGAAGGTGAAAGATATTCCTCTACCTTTTCTCTAATTCTATTCTGTTGAGCTTAAAACTATTCTTAGCGTGGATAATAAAACGATTGGTCGCAAATTTTCTAAAGGGCCATTCTTTTTATTTGGTTTGTTTAGCAGAATGAGTTTTCCACTTCCAAGATTGAGAACTTGTTTTGTCTTACATATCAGCTAGTATTTGCATGTCTTCGTCGTCAAGACATTTTAGTTTCTTCCACTCTAACACCATCTAGACCTGGCGATCTGTCGTTATTGAGCTTTTGTATGGCTTCACTTACTTCTTGTGGCGTTATAGGCGTTTCAAGCTCTGAATTGGTCGAATCGAATGGTTCCACTTCTTAAATGCGCTTGTATTTCTCAATGTAGTCCACGCTTATAGGGTTAATAATTTTTTTTATCATTACATAAGGTCTGATTACAGTTATCTTTGATTATAAATCTATTATGTGTTTTTTTGTCGTTTGATCGTATTCACCGCTTTGACCATTTTCATACTGTCACTCGTACTATTTATTTCTGTCACAATCTCATCCCCCCCCCCCCTTTCATCAAATCGAACCATATTAAAGTCAGTATATTTAATTACTACTGCTCTCTGGTCGCGTAGTGTAGCAATCAGTCTCCTTCAGAGAAGGATTACAGGAGCACGACGTGAACGTTTGCTACTTGCTCCGCCTGGACAAATGGGTAGAATGGGACAAGACAGCAAACGATGCCCTCCAGCCCCCAACAGAAAAGCTCCCAGCAGGCACAGACCTCAAGAGAAAATAATGGGTGGCGTTGAACAGAGCTAGAGCAAAGGTGGGAAACACCGCCACCAACCTCTTTAAATGGAAAATCTCACCGGGCACTGAATGCCCATGCGGTCACCCCAGACAGACCATGGACCACATCCTGTCCGAATGCTCGCTGGGACCTCACTGCACCAATGCTGACCTGAGGGAATGCAACCAGACTGCCCGGGACTGGCTGACTCACTGGCGCGACAAGATATGATGATGATGATGATTACTACTGCTACTACATGTGTGTACTAACACTAACACGTTTAAACAGAGGCTAGTTCAAATGTTGCTATGTTCCAGCACAATTGAATCGTTATGAAATAACACTTTCCACAGTGAGATCAAAATTTCAGAACAGACATAATAAAGAATTCAACTGCCTCAACTTGGATAAGGACCAACACACAAGCAAAATTGCAAAATAAATTAAATAACTTAGGATGTTTAGAAATGCATAACTGCCAACCAGGTGCATCACTTGAGAGGGCGTTTTGGGGTAAAAATTAGGGAGATTGGCTAAAAAAGTAGACGATTGCATATATTTCCTTTCATGCAACATAATGGTCTTTAAGTAGTACGCTATAATAGTAGTTATAGTAAAATGAACCTCTAAATATTGGAAAATTCCTACCTCTTTACTTTGACAATATAAACACACCTAAAAATCGAGTATACTTATTTCTCTTGAACTTAAATCGTTATAAAGCTTGCTTGAAAAAAAAAATTAGAATCAGATCAAGATGTCTTTTTTAAAGGGATTGAATTTATATTTCATAAAGGAACTGTGTTTTCAGTCCACCAGTGGACTGAAAACACAGCTGTGTATTCAGTCCACCGGAAATAAAAATATTTAGAAAGGACCAAATATCGTCGATACTTACCTCAATATTGACCACATTGATACTGAGCCTATTATAGGTTAGGCATCATCAAAAAATGGGCAGGCATAAAATTTATGGCAATTTGACGGCTTAAGAATATTATTTACAGCGTTTTATTTACTCTCGGAAAGTCTTGATGAGAGTTGCTCGAAATCGGGAGCCCGAGATTCTTACCGTGGCTGTTAAATAGCCATAGTCTTGACTTTGTCTTCAGCCTACGTCTTTTTCTTTCACAAACATTCCTAGTCCTTTGGCTTGTAGGGCTAGTCTATTGTTCATTGTCTATCATGTCTTGTAAAACTATAATTTTTTAAAATGGTATCCCATTTCTTCCTTTCTACTAGCCCTCTCTCTCTCTCTCTCTCTCTCTCTCTCTCTCTCTCTCTCTCTCTCTCTCTCTCTCTCTCTCTGACGCTCCCTCAAACATATTCAAGACCCTATAACTATAAAGTTGTTCTGTTAACTTTTTGTTTTCCTTTTTGTTTGTTTGTTCGTTTTTCTCCTGGCTCATATTGTTACGTACAAGGAATGCACAAGGCAATACATTTTGACGTCTCGTTCTCAATTAAAATAATAATATTAAAAGTGAGTAAAAGTAAATAAATAAGAAAAATGTTAAATGTCGTTCAAACTTCTCAAGTCACCAGGAATGGTGTCAATGTGTTGAAGTTGAAAATTAAGAATTTTTTGACTGGTTTCCTTTCTACTAGCCCTTCTAATCTCTCCCCACCCTCTCTCTCTCTCTCTCTCTCTCTCTCTCTCTCTCTCTCTCTCCCTCTCTCCCTCTCTCTCTCTCTCTGATGATCCCTCAAACATATCCAAGACCCTATAACTATAAAGTTGTTCTCTTAACATTTTTTTGTTTTGTTTTCTTTCTTTTTTTTTTTAAATTTTCTTTAAATTTTGTTTGTTTTGTTTTTTTGTTTCGTTTTTCTTCCGACTCGTATTGTTACGTACAAGGAATGCACAAGGCAATAAATTTTGACGTCTCACTGTGTTCTAAATCAAAATAATAATATTAGTGAGTAAAAGTAAATAGATATAAAATATTAAAAATGTTTAATGTCGTTCAAACTTCTCAAGTCACTAGGAATGGTGTCAACGTGTTGAAGTTGAAAATTAAGAATCTGTTTGCCAAGGGAGTATAAAAAAAAAGAAAAAGAAAGGAAGAAAGAAAATAATATGCCTAGAAAGGAGATTGAACACCTAACCCACCCTACCCGGGTTACAGTTACGCTGTGCTAAATCAGCCGGCCACCTCGCCTTCTCGCGCTCAGTCAAACAGTTCAGCCCGTATAATTATAATCTCTTCCGGTGGACTGAAAACACAGTTCCTTTCATAAATTAATAAAGGGAAATATTCCTTGTTATGTTTAATCTATATAAGCAATTGATTTTCTGATTGAATACCTTCCAATCAATGATGTTGATTTGATTTTATTTTAAATTAAAAAATATTTGTAACAAATAGTGAAAGTATCAATACCGTCTGAGAACACTAAAAGTATATTCGAGGCTAACATGCATATTTTATGCAAATCTCCAATACATTATGAAGGGTTTTAGTGAAAAACAAGCGTCATATAATCAATTGGAAATATTTTAATTGTTGAAAACCATTTATGATAGAAAGGCATAATTCAAAGTAAAGAGCTACATAGGAATGAAGAATATGCTGTGCTGATTAAAACCCTGCCCATCATCTCTCGCTGGACACCAACAATAATAACAATAATAGTAGTAATAGTGATAATAATAATGGCCTTGTTTACCACAAATTAACGAAAAATTACAAAATACGGATTTTGAACTAAAAATACAGACTTACGGACTCAGGAAGTCAAATACGTTTTTAACGGAACGGTTGGCAGCTATGCTATTGTATTTTGATCATTGATAACATACACAACTTTCCTGTAATTGGTCAAATGAATTCTACCCATGCCAAAAATAACTGTTCCAGTGGCGGTTCTAGCCTATTTATAGTGGTGGGGCAAAGATGATTCGGTCATATATATATATATATATATATATATATATATATATATATATATATATATATTATATATATATATATATATATACACACACACACACACACACAATATATATATATATATATATATATATATATATATATATATATATATATATATATATATATATATATATTTCAACTTTTAAAAAATAAAATATTTCAACCACAAATAACCACATTCACAATGAAATGACAATACCAGTAGATTTTAATTATTCCAAACGTAATCAAAAAGGAATCACGAAAGAGAATACAACAAAAAAATAAAGCGACGAGACAAAATGCGACAACACCTTGACAATACAAGTACATTTCGTTCACTCGAAAAATTAAAGAGATTGATATTTCTGTTACATTTTCAGAAGTACGTAGTAACTTTAAAGTTTTCATCGAGAAGCAACAACCGCGATATGACTCGAGTTTCATTCAGAGCTCAAATTGCATCATTTTTACTGCTCTCTTGGTGGTTAGAATGATTGTGCCGGTGGTGGTAGTGGTTGGAATAGTGGTACCGGTGGTGGTGGTGGAGGAGGAGGAGGAAGAGGAGACGATGAGGGAGGATGTAATTATGGTAGTGGTTTTGGTGGTGCTGTTGGTTAGAATGATAGTTGTGGAGACGATGACGAAAATTATATGATGATGTTGATATTGTTTTTATTGCTATTGTTGTACTTGGTGTTAATGTTGTTGTTGTTGTTGTTAATGATGATGATAATGATGGCAACGACGATGTCGTCGACAATGATGATTACCGTACGATATTACAACGTTTATTCAATCTTAGGCTTTCGCCATTAAATCATACAATTTGATGACAACATACATGAAAGTGGGAAAAAATGGTAAATGGAACCAAACAATAAATTGATACCATTAATAACCACAAAAAATACAACAATCGTAATACCACCAATACGTACAATAATAATAATAATAATAATAATAATAATAATAATAATAATAATAATAATAATAATAATAATAATAATAATATAATAATAATAATAACAATAATAATATCACCATCATCATTACTACCACCACCATCACTATTACCACCACCACCATCACCATCATTATTACGTTTCCAATCAGTTTTTCTCGTTTTTTAAAAATTTGATACCTTAATAGACGAAAATTCCGGTGATTTTTGTAAAGGATAGTTAAAATATCTACGATTTTATTAACCCTGAAAACTACGATTTTTATTTTCCTATTTCAAGTAGGCAGGTCTGCTATGACACGTATCAGTTCCATAGTAAAAAAAAAGACAAATAAAAACAAAGTTTACTTAATCTTAGGCTTTCGCCTATAATTCATACAATACAATTTAAGACAAAATAATGCTACCAATCTCTCCTCATGCATTCGTTAGACTATAACAATAACGACCGTGTTATCTTTACTCCTTACCCAACCAACCCCTATCTTCCCCGCCTCTTCATCGCGAACTATCTTATGTATGTATTAGCTTCAGGACGGGCAAGTACGGAATCTGCCCACCCTTCCTTTAAACGTCTTTATTTCCTCTATAACTTAGAATTCAACTCTCTCCTTTCTCAGAAGAGTATTTCTCGTATACTAATTCAATTGTTGAGTAAACCAAAATGGTGGTTGTATTTTATATATTTATTTAGTCGTGACTTCTGAATAAAAGTGTTTTATTAGAGGGAATGCAATAGAAAATACATTGTTTTGCAAAAATATTTAGTCTGGCAAAAAGAATACAGCGGTAATTACTTTAAGATTTTTTTTAAAAAAGGGAACAAATTAATTTGTTTAAAAAAAAACAACAAAAAAAAACAAACAAAAACAAACAAACAAACAAACAAATAAGACAACAATTTAAATAAATGAATTTTGAGAAGCACTAAAGAAAACGAGAAAAAAAAAGAAATAATTTAAATGGATAAACAAATATATTAAAACAACACAAGTTAATACTAACTTGATATAATATTAGTAAATTGATAAATTTAATTCAATACTGGATACCCAATGTTATTACATCAATCGTACCAGCACAAGTAAGGCAATAAATAAGAAAAAGTTCGTTTGCCAAAATCTCTATTTAGTGCTCACTGGTTTATAAGGTGGGCTCATTTGAATTAGCCCGACCTAGAACTAGAGAGGCCAGACAGCAAAATCACCGTCAGGCGACGTGACGATGAGATGACGATGTGGGCGGAGTGGAGTGGTTGGGAAAGGGGGGGGGGTGATAAAAAAGAACAGGAGCGTATCCTGGTTTATGCATTACGGGGTGCATGGTGATTCGCAATCTATCAAAAATACATACAAATTGATTTCAGTACGAAGTATCAAGTTTAAGTACTAACTTTTAAAATTATCTCATTTAAATTAGATTATTTCGGACCTGGTAATACAGCTTATAACTTGAAAAAAAACAAGCTGGTATTTGCCCACCCTGCCCATTATTACCAGCCGTCCCTGACTGATACCTTAAACGTTTATTATAAGAAGTAAGAGGGACAGCAATGAGAACTTATCCCCGAAGTGGTGGTCCTGAAACGAATACAATGAGAGAGTGAAAAAGAATAGAGAGAGTGAGAAAGAGATAGATAGATAGATAGAAAGAGATGGAAAGATGGAGATGGATAGATAGATAGAGAAATAGATGGAGAGAGAGAGAGAGAGAGAGAGAGAGAGAGAGAGAGAGAGAGAGAGAGAGAGAGAGAATTCCCCCTTCACACATTATATTCTTTCATTGGATAGCTGGGTCTGTTACCGAATAGATGCGCGACCGGTTTTAGACACGTTACTGCTGTGTCACAAAGTGTGACACTTCTTAAATTATATTTATAAACATACGTTATTAAATTGCCGAAAATGTTTATGTTGCTATCCATTCTGTACGTAGTTTCATCACATAGAATTATTTTTTGAATTATTCTTGCTTTTTTATATTCAGAATTGAAATAAATTATAACTGTGAAATTGAATGTAAGCTTCAGTTTAATATACGAAAACAGATAAAATGGACATTTCGGGTTTCCCCTTCATCAACAAAACAGGATGAATGAAACACTACAGACAAATGAGATAATGTGGTAGTGGCGTTGTTAAGATGCATAAACAAAAACATTGATGGGCAGGAAATTGTATGCTACTTTGTGAGGAAGCACGAATTAAAATAGAGCAATAGAAATTTATAAAAGGTGCGTAATTAATTAAGTCAAAAGAGGGGAGGCGGGGAGGATCTGTGTAATGCAGTATAGAAAGTGAAATAAAATAAATTGTGTACTATTGTTGGAAAATAAATACAATGGAATTGGAAATAAATACAAAATATAAGGGATGTAAGTGTCACAGTAAAGGTTGTTCACAATTATCTTATTAAATTTTATTTTATTAAGAACTGAATTCATCTCACTCCAGTTATATTTCGGTAGGCTTAGATAAACTTTACCTTCTAATATTAGATCGTCTTTCCTTTTATAGACTTCCCTCGAATTAATTTCTAATTAGTGAATACTTTTCGTTCTACATTCTGTCACGTAGCCATTTATTATAAAAGCTGATAGGTCTAACATTCTACACTCACTTCTCTTCACAATCTATGCCGGACGGCCAGTCGCTCTATTCCTTATATATACTGGAAGATTTTTATCTTTTGGGACTTTGTAGATATTATATCTACACCATTAAGACGCCGGAGCTTTTAACTTTGATTGTATAATCTTCAAGGATCAAACCCGAGCCCGCTGTCAAAGATTTACACAATAACCCCTTACCAATTGCCTGGAAGTGGAATTTTACGAGCCCGAGCCTGTTATCAGACGAATATATCATCCAAGCCTGTCAACTGCCTGGAAACGTAAACTTACGAACCTGACATATTATCATAAGTTACGTAATATATTCACATCTCTATTTGTAACTTCCACGATCACTGTTTATCTCTTTTAATTAAATTTCATCATTATTTTTATTTCATTGTAAACAAATCGTTAATTGTTTTTCATTTATAGTAACTAGTAAATTCTGGGGCCTCATTCTACATATATCTTTATGCATAGTCGAGTAGCTCTTTACTCACTTGAGACAATGACATATTAATATATTAGTGGCATTAGCAGCAGCAGAAGCAACAGTAGAAGTAGTAGTAGTAGTAGTAGTAGTAGTAGTAGTAGTAGTAGTAGTAGTAGTAGTAGTAGTAGTAGTAGTAGTAGTAGTAGTGGTAGTAGTAGTAGTAGTAGGGATGCAGAAATTAAAGACAAGCATTGCGACTTTGACACGGCGCCGCCAAGTCTGGGATTTTTTGTTCTAGTGCGGAAGGCTGCTATATTTTTCTACTATCACAAACGATATGAACACAGGACTGGGACAGTCCTGTCCCGTTGATTTTATAGCATTTCACAACGGCTTGGGACACAACGGGACTGTTTTGTCCCGTCCCAATAGGTGCGGTAGGTTTCTCTAAATTATATATGTTACAGATTTGGGACAGGACAGTCCTGTCCTAGTGCGGTACCCCTGTAACATGCACGAGTAAAGGAATGTTGATATCAACCACAGAGACACACAGTCTTGCATACAATTAAAAAGTGATGGTAGCGACAAGTAGTAATAGAGTACAAAATCAAATAACATTAGATAGAATGGTCATTCACATAAGGATAGTAAGCAATTTCCTTTGTCTTTTTAAAACCCTTTACATCATGATATACTGCGGCTCAGAGTCCCTTCTGATTGTAAAGGACTACGTTAAATAAAACACTCACCCGTTACAGTACTTTAATGAAGGTACCGAAAAAAATCGTGCACCTTTAACGATTAGAGGTTTTAGTAGAGGGACTTCTATGAGAACGAATTACCAAATGGCGGTCCGGATACAGTAACAATGAGAAAGATAGAGACTAAGAGGACGATAGAGAGGAATAAAGAGAGTGTGTCTTAAAAGTGTATTTCCCCTACACACAAACATATGTATTGTGGCGCCGTGATTGGAAATTTAGGTCTCTGAGATTGAGCAGAAAGTACATTGTGATATGATAGGCTACAGTCCTGTCCAAAGGATATTTTTTGTTACCTTAATTGTTTTAAGCTTATAGCAAGGAGAACGTCAGTGAATATTAATCACTCAAAGGCCTGCTAGAATCAATAGCCATTGTGGCGACCAGTTCTGTCGGTGCTTCGCACGAACATTTGTCTTACATTTTAAGCACTACGACGCACTTCTATTGTATTCAATGTTTACTTCCGTTTTTTTAGTCTTGTACTTGTACGGTTCGTCCTCTGATCCATACAATCAATCCAAGTTCTATCCACTATTAAACGTTAGCAATAATCTATACACGGATTTTGTTATTACTTTATTGTATCATTACTGACTATTTCTACATTGGTGACCCCGACGCGAATACGTAAAATGGTTCAACCAGACCCTCACAACAAGTTGCGAATTTGACAGGCCAACTACAGGCTCTTGCTGCTTCCACCAACTTCCGTGAACAACAAATCAACTCTGTCTCCATCAAGCTCCCGGAATTCTGGACTAAATCACCGGAGGTTTGGTTCGCAAGAGTGGAGGCACAGTTCAACACCAAGAAAATTACTCAGGATCAGACAAGGTACGGCTATGTTTTCAGTTCTCTTGACATAAATACTGCAGAAGAAATTCAGTCACTGCTAGTAAACCCACCACATCTTGATAAATATGGCAGCTTAAAAAAAGCCTTGATCAAGACCTTCGGCAAATCCCAGACCCAGAAAGACACAGAACTCCTTAATCTTAATGGTCTTGGTGACAAACGCCCAACTGTTCTACTGCGCAAGATAAATGCACTGAATGATGACCCTGTCACTCTGAAACGTGCATTATATTTCTCATGAACCTTCCCCCGGACATTCGAGGCATTTTAGCCGGGCACAATCTTACAGACACAGAAGAATTGGCTGAGGCAGCTGACAGGATCTGGGAGACACGCATGTCCGGTGTGCAACATATTTCCTCATCACCATTCCTGACTTACCCTCAGCAGGATGTAACAACCACACGACCACAGTCAGAGGAGACTGTTGCTGCAATTAAGACAGTCCGCCAACGTGGACAGCCTCTTCAACATAGCATGCCCAACTCTATTTGCTATTATCATCAACGATTTGGACCAGACGCCCGTCGCTGCCAAGATGGTTGTAAATTTTCCAGTTTACTCAAACTCAAAGGAAACAAACAAAACTTGCCTTCTTCGGGAAACGCTTCGGCTGGTCGATGAACGTGGAATCGGTCAGCAATCCAAATTCAAACACGTTTTCCATTTATGATAGACGTTTGGGTCAATCTTTCTTGATCGATACTGGTGCTGATGTTTCTGTATACCCCGCCTCAAGTCAAGACCGCAGAACATTAACACCTTCTATTACACTCTCTGCTGCAAACGGAACATCAATCAAAACCTGGGGTAAACGCACCATCACTTTAGAAATAAAATCTAATCAAGTCCTCAATCACGAATTTTACCTCGCAGATGTGACACGTCCCATCCTGGGTGCGGATTTCTTTGTTTCTAACGCCCTGATAATTGATCTAAAAGGAAAACGACTCTTGTCTATGGACAACATTTCTGTTCCACTTAAATATACTAATTCACCCATAAGCCTTGCCGGCCTCTCAGTGCACCCAAGTACTGCATACTCTGACCTCCTTCAACAGTTTCCAGACCTTGTCATTCCCCAGTTTAACTCATCTCGCAACAAACACGGCGTGGAGCATCACATAATCACCAATGGGCCGCCCGTCCACGCTCGAGCGCGCCGTCTCAATCCAGAATAATTGACTGCAGCAAAGGCTGAATTCTTCAAGATGGAGCAGATGGGAATCATCCGTCGCTCTAAATCAGCATGGGCATCCCCTCTACATGTAGTTTCCAAATCGGATGGCCAACTGAGGCCTTGCGGTGACTACAGACACCTCAATGTTGTGACCAAAGATGATCGGTATCCTCTACCTCATATTCACGACTTCAATAGCCGCCTTTCTGGATGCAACACCTTTTCCAAGATCGACCTGATTAAGGGCTCTCATCAAATTCCCATGACAGAGTCGTCAATTCCAAAAACAGCAATCATTAGGCCATTTGGGTTGTGGGAATTCGTGCGGATGCCATTTGGCTTGAAGAACGCTGCCCAAGCATTTCAAAGACTCATGGATGGCATTTTGAGAGACATAGCTTTCGCTTTCGTCTATGTTGACGACATTTTGGTTGCCAGTCATTCACATAAAGAACATATTGAACACTTACGGGAACTTTTTCAACTCCTCTCTACAAACGGACTTGTGATCAACAAGGCGAAATGCGTTTTCGGTGTTAGCGAGTTGGATTTTCTTGGCCACCGTGTGACTGCTGAAGGGATTCTTCCACTACCTTACAGGGTGGCCTCTCTACGTGACAGTGCCCCTCCCACTGACCGTGCTGGCCTTCAGCGATTCCTTGGCTTGCTAAACTATTACCACAGATTTATCCCACACGTGGCAGACTTCCTTGCCCCACTACATTCTCAGGCAAGTGGCAAAGGACAATCCATCGTGTGGTCTGATGACTGCAATACGGCGTTTGAAAAGGCCAAGGAGGCTTTGAAACACGCTGTTCTCCTTCACCATCCCCTACCAAATGCCCCAACAAGTCTTACAGTTGACGCTTCCAACTCAGCTGTCGGTGCACAACTTGAACAAAAGCAAGGTCATAACTGGGTCCCGCTTGCCTTCTTTTCTAGGAAGCTCTCAGCCACAGAAAAAAAATACAGTGCGTTTGACCGCGAACTGCTCGCCGCTTACAGCGCTGTCAAACACTTCAGGCATTTCCTGGAAGGTAGGGCATTTACATTATTCACAGACCACAAACCACTTGTCTCCGCTCTCATCAGTCAAACTGACCGCTCGCCTCGACAAACAAGACACTTGTCTTACATCGCTGAATTCACCACTGATATTCAGCATATCACAGGTCAATTTAACGTGGTAGCTGATGCCTTCTCGCGTTTTAATATTATGACGCCCACAGACCCAGGCATCTGTTCCATTACTGATTTCACTAAACTTGCATATGACCAGGTTCACTCACAGGAAATGGAATCTTATCGCAAATCTACCACAGGTCTTACACTTGAGAACATTCCATTTGGTTCATCCACAGTCTTGTGTGACACTTCAACAGGCGCAACACGCCCCATTCTTCCAACGTCATGGACTCGACAAATTTTTGACCAGATTCACGGTCTCTCCCACGCCGGCGCACGGCCCACACAACGCGCCATCAGTCAACGTTTCGTTTGGCATGGATGAAAAGAGACATACGTAAATGGTGTAAAGAGTGTCATCATTTTCAATCTTCCAAAGTGCATAGGCCACACCCGAGCACCACTTGTCGACCGGCCACTACCAACGAATCGATTTAGTAGCCTCCATGTTGATCTCGTTGGACCACTACCCATCAGCCAAGGTATGACTTACTTGTTTACAGTCATCGATCGCTTCACGAGGTGGCCAGAGGCAATTCCTCTTCCAGATGCTCATGCTTCTACCTGTGCTCAAGCTTTGATACACCATTGGATTTCCCGATTTGGTGTTCCTGAAAACATTACTTCCGACCGTGGCGCACAATTCACAACGGCACTTTGGACGGAGTGCAACAGGTGTTTGGGCATCAACGTCAACCGAACAACCGCATATCACCCTCAAGCAAATGGGATGATTGAACGATTCCATCGCCAACTGAAGGCAGTACTAACTGGTATTCGGAGATACCCATTGTGTTGCTGGGGATTCGTACATCCTGGCGAGAGGACTCTGGCTGTTCCCCCGCTGATTTAGTCTACGGTTCAACCCTTCGTCTTCCAGGAGAGTTTTTGTCGTCGACTGGTCCTGAAACATCTACACCAAAGTCAGAATTCGTTCAGCGGCTACAAAACACAATACGTTCCATGAAACCACCACCCCCAAAGTTTCACGGCCAGCAGTCCACATATGTGCCATCCAACCTGGCATCTACTGGTTACGTTTATGTGAGAATTTATTCGCACAGACATCCGCTCCAGCGTCCATACGACGGCCCTTATCGGATTATTGACAAAAGGGACAAATATTTCATTTTGGACATGAAAGGTCGCTCTGAAAAGATGTCCATCGATCGACTAAAAACTGCACACCTCTCACACTCAGACACTAACATCAGCCACACAACAGCCAACCCAAAACCATTGACATTACCTCATTCAGATGACACGCAACTGAATTGCGTGAATTCGACCCCTGTCACGGGACGCCTGGCGACAACAACTCGATCAGGTCGAGAATCTCGGCTACCACCAAGATTCCGCTGAACAACTGTTGCGCCCCGCTGGGGGCTGCTGCTTCTTATGGTTCACACTATTATGTTATGACGATCGACCCAATCAGCAAAGTCCGGTCCGCATTCGTGCACCGTCGCGAACCCGCCTGGTAGCATCGTCACAACACACCTTTCGACTAGATGCTCTGCCGTTTCGGGTTCTTGCCCACAGCGTGGACATATTGGACAGGAAGTTAGACCCCACTGATGTAACGCACCGGCCGTTAGGCAGCTCCTCGACCGAAGCCGATTCGCAGCTACCCAGTGTCTCCTCTTACTGGTATCAAAGCCTGGCAACTTCTCACCAAGCTTAGAGGAGTGTAGGTCCCCGCCCCCACGAGGGATTGAATTCGTCCAAACCGACTTCCATCTCGTATGTGCAGCTCTGTCCGTAGTCAGGGATTCTGCGTACAAGGGTTGCCGGGACTTATTTCGGCTCGAAACGGGGGCACCGTTCATTATGCGCATGAGAGGGGTATCCCCATTCCCTCTCTCTTTGATCTTACTCAGCCAGTTTCCCGTAATGGTCTCCCTCCGGACATCGGGGGGCTGGATCGCTGCCATTATCGGGCCCCATTCTCTTGGGGTTGTTGCTAGCGTTCCCGACACTATGTGCATCGACTTGCGAAGTTTTACATCCACCTTCTCAACGTTTCTGCTTCTACCCCACACTGGAGCGCAATACTCCGCGGGGGAATAGCATAGTGCCAGGGCGGATGTTCTCAGGAGCGCTTGGCTAGCGCCCCAAGTCGATCCCGCCAGCTTCCTCAGAAGACTGTTGCGTTTCTCTATATTCCGGGCAACCCCTTCGAGATGAACCCGATAGGTAAGGCTGCGATCCAACGTCACCCCTAAATATTTTGGACGCGGCTCATATGGGAGTGGCTGGTCCCCGACTAGGACATTCAGTTTACGGGTGTGCCAACCACTGCATAAGTGAAATGCAGTGACCACGGTTTTGAAGTGTTCATCTTCAGGTACCACTTGTCAAAGTAGGATTTGAGTCTGGTGACGTCCTCGCTGAGTACGCTCTCGAGACGGGTCCACACTTTACTCTGAGTAACGAGTGCCCAGTCGTCTGCGTATCCCAGCCTCAGGGAGGAAGTGTTCGGCATATCGCTAATGTAAACGTTAAACAACATTGGCGCTAGTACCGACCTCTGAGGGACCCCATTCTTCAATTTCCTTACTTTGCTCGTGACGTCTCCCAGCGCGACGTGGAATTGCCTTTCCCTTAAGATCGAAGAGAACAACTTCAAGGTCTTTTTGCACCTTATGATTTTTGCAAGTTTGAGCATTAACCCATCGCACCAGACCGTATCGTACGCCGCTGATAGGTCTATAAACACAGCACCTGTTTGCTGTTTTCTCTCGAACCCGTGCTCAATATGCTCTGTAAGGGCAATGACCTGCTCCGTGGTGCACCTCCCTTCCCTGAAGCCTGCCTGCTCAGGTGGCAGGGCAGCGTCTAGGACCGGCCCCCATCGGTTTAATAGAACACGCTCCAACAATTTGTAAAGACAGCTCAGCAGCGATATGGGTCTGTAACTGTCTGCCTCCTTCGCCGGCTTCCCTGGCTTCAGGATGGCAACTATCTTCGCGTGCTTTTGCAAGGATGTCAGACATTGCCTCTGCTAGCCAGGCCCGTGCCCTGGGGCCCAGATGCGTCACCATATCGGGATATACACCATCTATCCCTGCTGCTTTGCCGTTCTTCACTTCGCTAATGGCTGCACCCACTTCTCGGGGACTGAACGGGGCCGTCCAGTCCGACTCCTCCGCAGGTAGCGAGTCCAAAATCGTACGGTACGCCTTGCGGACACCGCGCTCAAAAGCCTGATTAGGGACCCGCTTACTACGGTTCTTAATGTTCTTGGCAATTGTGTCTGCCTCGCATTCCGGTGCAGCCTTCGCCAAATTCCGATCTGGGTCCAATTTCTTTATCAAACGCCAAGCGTGGCGGCTGGAGTGTGTAAAGTCGAGACTTTCCACGGTCTCCTGCCACCGTTGCTTCCTTCCCTCTGCCAGAGACTGAAGTAGTCTATCGGCTGCGTCCTGGGACTGGGTCTGCTGGTACTCTCGGTACAGCTCTTCCGACTCTGCTGTCCAGCAAGGGGTGTAGAATTTCCGTTTGCCCCGTGGAATAGAGCGTTGAGAGCTTTTAACCAGTAGCCTACTAAATCTGGGTATATTCTTGGACTTGGGAGGAATGGCAGGGCAGACC
Organism: Berghia stephanieae; assembly: GCF_034508935.2. Lineage (NCBI taxonomy): Eukaryota > Metazoa > Mollusca > Gastropoda > Nudibranchia > Aeolidiidae > Berghia > Berghia stephanieae. The sequence continues at coordinate 64,996,233 of NC_088360.1, read as the reverse complement.
TGCTCGATATAATAACTGAATTCCTCCCAGTCAGCCTTCCTGAAATTCCATCTGCAAAGTGGGAGAGACTGCACCTCGGTATTGTCACCCCAGCTGTGACAAGAACCGGCCTGTGCTGGCTATGCGGAAAGTCCCCGAGGACTGTCCGCTTCACCTGCAGCGGTTCACGGTTCGCGCCTTTCGTTACGAGGGTGAGGTCTGGAGTATACTCCTTCTTATGGCGGGTACCCCGGAAGGTACCCTTGGCTGTAGGATCGTACACTAGGTGTAGATCATTACAGTCCATCCATGAGCGGAGTTGTCTTCCTGCCTCGTTGCAGTCTCGGTAGCCCCATTCGTGATGGTGGCTATTAAAGTCTCCCAGACAGATGGAAGGATGGCTGACCACCGGTACCGGTGGTGTAGTCCAAGTCGCTCTAGGTGGTTTGTAAATATTATGCAAACACAGTCCACCTACTTCCACGGAAATTCGGTTCACCCCATTGCTGTCCGTTACGCTCTCAATGACCCTTACCTTCGATGGCTCTTTAGCGTAAACGCTAACCCCTCCTTTGAGCCTCGAAGTGTCCTCGCGTTGGACCACCGTATAGCCTGGGATCTGGAATCGGGAAGATTGCGCGCCTGAATAAAGGTGGGTCTCCTGTAACAGGAGGATATCTACGCAGTGAACGGCCAATAGCTTTGATAAAAGCTCATTTTTTGCCATACTCTGGCTCTCGACGTTCAGGGACAATATGTGCGTCAGTTCGCCGTCCCCGCCGTCGCATTTTCCGATCGGCAGGCCGCGAATCGATTGATGCATGGGACGTTTGCTTTTTTCTCGGACGTGCCGACGACCCTGGAGACATGAACGCTTCGCCATTGACGGGACTGATTGGGACTCGACATAAGGATAATAGTGTGGCGCCCGGGATAGGGCTGCTATTCGGGCACCGGGTTTGGATCAAATTTAGTCACACACCGGGGCGAGCAGCTCATGTGGCTCGTTGGCTCGATACCCGGGATGGTCTCGTGACGGTCGACCGGGATTTACACCTTTGCCCTCCCGTGTGCCTCAAGCCCCCTCACCACTGCAAGGTAAAGATCCACGAGGGGGCCCGCTGGGGGAGGGGTAGTGTTGCGACCAGTTCTGTCGGTGCTTCGCACGAACATTTGTCTTACATTTTAAGCACTACGACGCACTTCTATTGTATTCAATGTTTACTTCCGTTTTTTTAGTCTTGTACGGTTCGTCCTCTGATCCATACAATCAATCCAAGTTCTATCCACTATTAAACGTTAGCAATAATCTATACACGGATTTTGTTATTACTTTATTGTATCATCACTGACTATTTCTACACCATCGCTTTATTTTTGAAAACTAATTAATACAATGCTATTGTATTTTGATAACTTACACATCTTTCCTGTTGGTCAAATGAATTCTCGCCATGCCAAAAATAAGTGTAACCTTAAAAGTTTATTTTAAGAAGTATGAGGGACTGCGATGAGAACTAATCACCGAACTAATGGTCCTATAACGAATATAACGAGAGAGTGAGTGAAAATGAAAAAAGAAAAAAAAAAAAGAGAGAGAGAGAGAAAAGATTGATCTATCTCTCAATTTTATTCTCCCCTCCCCCCCCCCCCCTCCCTCTTTCTTTCTTGAATTCTGTCACATTTCTTTTCTCCTTGTCTCTCATTCTTCTTCCTCTCTTTCTTTCTTTCTACCTCATATTGTTCCCCATTTATCTCTAATTTCCTCTCTCCTTCCTTCTGTCTCTTCCTTTGCATTTTCCTCTCTTTATCCCTATCCTTCCTCTTTCATTTCTTCACACACTGTCTTTCTCTTCCCCCCCCCCCCCCTTCTCTCTCTCTCTCTCTCTCTCTCTCTCTCTCTCTCTCTCTATCTATCTATCTATCTATCTATCTCTCTGTCTCTTTCTATATATAAAAGAATTGAGCTTTTATATTGAGCAATAGCCACTAAATGTGCCCAAAGCGCTTTACAAGGGTCCCTGACCAACAGCAACAACATGTAGAACGAAACATGACGCCTGTTAGGCGATATTATTTTTTTATGACAATGCTACAACTCATTTTAAACCTGAGTACGGTGAGAAAATGTGAGTAAAGAGCCTTTTCCAAGAACTCAACTATGCATCGAGCGAGGGTCGGACTCAGGACCTTCCGATCTAAAAACGAATGTCATGTATATCTCTATCCATTTATCTCCTCATTCTCTTTCCGTCGTCCTCTCTCATTTTCTTTACCTTTCGATATACATATTTTACACACACATACACACACACTCTCTCTCTCTCTCTCTCTCTCTCTCTCTCTCTCTCTCTCTCTCTCTCTCTCTCTCTCTCTCTCTCTCTCTCTCCACACACACACACACACACACACACACACACACAACATAATATATATATATATATATATATATAATATATATATATATATATATATAATACAAATTGTCACTCACATTATATGGCCGAGACGTTCGTTTCTGTGGGCTTATTCCACGTCCTCAGTCAGCGTATTATATATTGCATCTACATTGCATTTATTGAACTTGTTAGCAGGAAGGGCTTTTTCCAGCTGCTAAAGAAGATTGGCTGTCCTCCACAGCAGCTTAGCATCATTGCCTCCTTCCACGACGACATGAAGGGCACAATCAGCTACTCCTTGCACCGACTTTGTTTGGTATATTTTTCTCCTTACTGCTGAAGTTTGCATTCAAAGAGTCCCCGGAAGGAGTCCACTTACACACCAGAAGTGATGGAAAGCTGTTCAACATGGCACGGCTGAGAGCAAAGAACAAGGTCCGCAGACCTCATAAAGGAATTGCTATTTGCAGATGATGCAGCTCTATGCGCGCATACCGAGGAAGACCTCCAGTGGCTGATGGACAGGTTTTCGTGGGAATGCGTGGGCATGCAGGGAATTCGGGCTGACGATCAGCATCAAGAAAACAAATGTAATGTGTCAGGATGTCCCCTCTATACCAGCAATTCGCATTGACAACGAGGAGCAAGAAGTCACTGATCACTTCACATACCTGGGCACAACCATCACCAGCAACCTCTCATTTGATGCAGAATTAGACAAGCGCATCGCCAAAGCTGCCGCTGTCATGGCACAACTGAGCAAGAGAGTGTGGACCAACAACCAACTCACATTGAACACCAAACTCAAAGTCTACTCAGTAGCCTACTGTATGGCAGTGAATCCTTGACAACATATGCCCGACAGGAGAACCGCCTGGAAAACTTCCACATTCGCTGTCTACGACGAATTCTCGGCATCAGGACAGACTCATACAATGCAGTGCTAGAAAGAGCGAACTCCCTCAGTACGCATCTCATGCTCTGCCAGCGACGTTTGCGATGGCTTGGTCACGTACAAAGTATGGACGATGGACACATACCCAAAGACATCATGTACGGTGAACTAGCTTCTGGACGGCGACCAACTGGCCGCCAGCTCTGCCGCTTCTAAGATGTCTGCAAACGAGACATGAATCTGACAGGCGTCGACTCTAACACATGGGAATCGCTTGCTGACGACCGCAGCGGCTGGAGATATGCGGTGATGGAGGAAGTGAAGAGAGGTGAGGAGAGGAGAAAAAAGAAGTTTGAGGAGAGGAGAGCAAGGAGGAAAGAGAGGCAGCAGATCCAAACACCAAACACACAGTCAAACTACATGTGCAACAACTGCGGTAGACACTGCCATGCAAGGATTGGTCTGCTGAGTCACACCCGTCGCTGCTCTCAACAAGACTGACATGGCCAAAGCCATACAGGGCGCAAACAATCGTCTCTTGAGACGGAAGGATGCCTACTACTAATATATATATATATATATATATATATATATAATATATATATATATATATATATATATATATATATATATATATAATATATTATATTCTTTCATTTTTCCTTTAGGCGCACTCTCTAATTTTCTCTCTCACTCCCCGTCTTTTCCTCTCTTTATCTCTCTATCTTCCTCTTCTCTTTCATTCCGTCACCCTCTCTTTCTCCCTTTGCCCCCCCCCTCTCTCTCTCTCTCTCTCTCTCTCTCTCTCTCTCTCTCTCTCTCTCTCTCTCTCTCTCTCTCTCTCTCTCTCTCTCTTCATCGTTACTCCTTCGCCTATCCCCTTCCCCTCCCCCCAACTCGATCTCTCTTTTCTTTATTTTTCTTCACAATCTCTCTCTCTCTCTCTCTCTCTCTCTCTCTCTCTCTTCTCCTCTTCTCTCTCTCTCTCTCTCTCTCTCACTTCTTCTTCTTCTTCTTCTTCTTCTTCTTCTTCTTCTTCTTCTTCTTCTTCTTCTTCTTCTTCTTCTTCTTCTTCTTCTTCTTTCTTCCCCCCTCCCTCTTTGTTCTTCAATTTCATGTCTCACCCCAGTCTTTTCCTTCTCCTTATCATTATCTTCACTAGCGGTCGGTCTATTGAGCGAAGTTGTTTTGTGCCGCCCTATATTTTTCAAATTTAGCAGATACTGCTTTGCGTCTCAATTTTTTACATAATATGCTGCTTTTCGTTAACACTCGCGCATCTCTCCTGCCTTACTAACCATGATAGTACCTGTACCTACTGTACGAAGGTTGTGCGTCATCACAGACGGCTCTCTTTTTCTTGTTGCCCCAGGCGAGGCGAGATGACATGCGACAATGAGCTGAGTGTGGGGTATGGGGCTACCATGAGCCAAAAAGTCAACAGGCCGCCCAAGTATTTTATATAAAAGACTGTTTTCTTCTGTTTTAAAACCACGGTTATCCACCTCCCACCACAAACAACGGATACTCTTTACTGCTAAAATAACTAGGTCAGGCCGGCAAATTTAGTTTTGCACACCTTGGGGTCTGACTTGGGAGATATCAAAACTATATCAGTTTTATCATTGGAAGAACAGGTTTGTTGTAATCAAACGATACGGATGAAGAAAATGTCAATAAATATATATGTCACTGCTTCCGTGGCTTTTTGTGTGCGCCCATGTTATCTATGTAATTAACTGGAATTACAAAATCGGAGTGTTCAGTCCTTCACGTCTTCATTTTTTTAACGACGTTTGAAACGTAAGCATCGTTATGAGTATGAGTAGAAAAAAAGCATATTATTCTCTCTCTCTCTCTCTCTCTCTCTCTCTCTCTCTCTCTCTCTCTCTCTCTCTCTCCTCTCTCTCTCTCTCTCTCTCATTTTCCCCCTTTTATCTCTAATTTCTTCTCTCCCTCCACCTGTCTCTTCCTTTGTATTTTCATCTCTTTATCTCGCTATCATCCGCTTTCATTTCTTCACACACACACTCTCTCTCTCTCTCTCTCTCTCTCTCTCTCTCTCTCTCTCTCTCTCTCTCTCTCTATTTTCCCCATTTTATCTCTAATTTCTTCTTTCCCTCCACCTGTCTCTTCCTTTGTATTTTCCTCTCTTTATCTCGCTATCATCCGCTTTCATTTCTTCACACACACACACACACACACACACTCTCTCTCTCTCTCTCTCTCTCTCTCTCTCTCTCTCTCTCTGTCATATTTTCCCCCTTTTATCTCTAATTTCTTCTCTCCCTCCACCTCTCTTCCTTTATATTTTCCTCTCTTTATCTCGCTATAATCCGCTTTCATTTCTTCACACTCTCTATCTCTTTCTCTCTCTCCGTCTCTCTCTCTCTCTTTCTCTCTCTCTCTCTCTCGCTCTGTCTGTCTTTCTTTCCCTCTGTATTTCTCTTTCTCTCACATACTCTCTTCTCTCTCTCCCACCCTCCTCTCTCTCTCTCTCTCTCTCTCTCTCTGTTTTTCTTTCCCTTTCTTTTCTCACTATCTCTCTTCTCTCCATACTCTCTTCCCTCTCTCTCTCTCTCTCTCTCTCTCTCTCTCTCTCCTCTCTCTCCTCTGTCATATTTTCCCCCTTTTATCTCTAATTTCTTCTATCCCTCCACCTGTCTCTTCCTTTGTATTTTCCTCTCTTTATCTCGCTATCATCCGCTTTAATTTCTTCTCTCTCTCTCTCTCTCTCTCTCTCTCTCTCTCTCTCTCTCTCTCTCTCTCTCTCTCTCTCTCTCTCTCTCTCTATATATCTGTCTATCTCTTCTAATTTCTTCCTCTTTTGTTCTCTAAAAACCTTTCTCTCTCTCTTTATCTATCTCTAAATTTTATTTCCCCCCCCCCCCCTCCCACCCTCCCTCTTTCTTTCTTGACTTCTGTCACATTTCTTTTCTCCTTGTATCTCATTCTTCTTCCTTTCTCTTTCTTTCTCTCTCATATTTTCCCCCATAAATCTCTAATGTTCCCTATGTCGGGTTGTCCCTCGCTCCTTTTCTGTCTATTCCTCTATTTCGTCGTCGTCTTCTCTCTCTCTCTCTCTCTCTCTCTCTCTCTCTCTCTCTCTCTCTCTCTCTCTCTCTCTCTCTTTCTTTCTTTCTTTGTTTGTATAGCGCAATAGCCACTAAATGTGCTCAAAGCGCTTTACATGGGGTCCCTGATCAACAGAAACAACATGTAGAACGAAACATGACGCCTGTTAGGCGTTATTATATTTTTTTTCTGACAACGCTGTTAAATCATTTTACACCCGAGTACGGTGAGAAGTGAGTAAAGAGCCTTTTCCAAGGACTCAACTATTTTCTTCTTTTTTACTGTCGCTGATATGACCTAAATATATGTGTCGCAATCGCCGTTATATTTGTATCTATGTGTATGTACGTATTTATGTTTGTATGTGCGTGTATGTTTTCGTATGTTCTATGTATAATTATGGCACGATTACAGAAGATGTAAACTCGTAGCCTACTAGCTACGTTTAAAGAAAAAAAGGAACTGAGAGAGAGAAAAAAAAACACACAAATACACCAAACCAAAAACTTAAGGGCATAAGTCAGACTGTATCTTGTCTGTTTTATACATTTTTAGTATCAAATCCTAAATTGAATCTTCCTTTCAATCTAAGAAAACACAATAATTTCTGCTTGTCAATAATATTGATCAAAATATTAATAACTTCCACTCTTGATTAGCTTTTAAAGTCAGATCTACGCAATATTTGGAACGGGACATCAACAATATTTCATTCAACTTTTTTTTTCATCTCTTTGTAAAACGAAGCACCACAAGTGTTGGAACGGTCAATTCAGATTTTACAAATTTCCATGAAATAACCTAATGACACTATAAGCGCTGGTAAACTAACCTTGATCCCAGTGGGGGGAACGTCCTTTCGAGACAGCAACACCTGTCTCGGGTTCCTGGTAGACACAATTAAATAGGGAGGGTTGGACACGCCAAAGGATTGAACCACCCAACTTCCTCCCCCACCCAACATCCTCACCACTCTGTACTCTGTAATCTTTCTTTTTCTTTTTCAATGGGGACGACCTACATTAATTTTCCACGTGCCCGAGTCAATGGTCACATTGCAGATGTGCTCAAAATGGCCTCGATAATAAAGCGTTCACAGTTCTTGAAATATCCAACGTCACAATATGTTACTTTCCCAATTTGACCATGAGTATGTTTACAACTTTCATAGACAGAGCAGCGTTTTTACTTTTATTAAGAAATGATCAACCGTTAGACAGAACTAAATCACGTGACTCAGTTGGACTAAAACTTGATTATAGATCGCTCTCATTTGGATTAAAATCTTAAATCTATGAGAAACATAGATCAGAGTAGAAATCAGGTATCCAGATCAAATTTGGTTTAATTTTAATTTCATAAATAGGAAAGCTAAATAAATTATGAAAGTATAATCGACAGAATGTGATGTAACAAAATGACACTTCTTTCATTTTTATAAACACACAGACCTCTTGTAATATTTAACGTTCCACATATCTATATTCAGCCGATTCATAAAATAAATTTTTTTCATGAAATACAATGAGATAAAATTTCTGAAATTGTGAACACACGAACACACTCACACGCACACACTCACACACACACACACACACTCTCTCTCTCTCTCTCTCTCTCTCTCTCTCTCTCTCTCTCTCTCTCTCACTTAATTTATTATTATTATTATTATTATTATATTATTATTATTATTATTATTATTATTATTATTATTATTATTATTATTATTATTATTATTAGTATTATTATTATTATTATTATTATTATTATTATTATTATTATCATTATTATCATTATCAACTTTTCTGTACTTTAGCTGCTGCTAAAGATAGAAACTTAAATAATATTACAAAGTTAAATTCTTTTATCCATCACCCCCCCCCCACCCCTCCTCTCTCTCTCTCTCTCTCCTCTCTCTCTCTCTCTCTCTCTCTCTCTCTCTCTCTCTCTCTCTCTCTCCACCTACAGAAACCACAACCACCCCGTTCGTTAAATGCTCTCACCCTGTGACTGTGACAATGATTAATGATCACGATGTTTTAGTTCACGCTCATTATCAAGTCTTGTCAACCCCCCCCCCCCCCCCCTCTTACCCAAGCTGTATAGTCTACGGTCTATCCGATATCTTCTTTTCTTTATTTTTTTTAACCTATGGCAAGACGAAGAGAAAAAAAAATAAATCAAATAGCAGCATCGAGTTTTTCAATAATAAATGGGTCACAATATCCGTCATTCCCCTTCGCAAAAATTATTCGTCCGTAAGTCTAAGCCGCCTGTAAATTATAGAACTGCCAACTTCCACGAATTAAAAAAAAATATTCGGAAATTTGCAATTCAAAAAATCTGTGATGGTGGTGACCTTGTTACTTATTGTGATGATGGCGATAATGAAGCTCTGGGCTCGTTTTCATGAACGTGGACTAGCGCTTAGTCTTTGATTTTAGCCAAGGACTTGAAAAAATCGAATTATATGCGAGCTGACCAAGTATGTCCCAGACTAAAATCACGTCACCTTCAGACTAAGTTTGATCAAGTTTTAGTCATTTATTGCTGAGGCCGGACTTCAAGCTTAGTCTGAGACTAGTTACTAGGATACGTCATATCGTCGACAAGCTATTTTTAGATTGAGAGATCTTCGATTCGGAAGGAAAATACTTCGGTTACGAATGACAGAGGCAAAAGGGGTCCTGCTGGTATTGACACTACTTTTTTTTTTTTAAATGTAAGATAGGCGCAGACCGTCGAAAGTACTAATTTTTGTGAGTAAAAACTAGGGGGAAAAGCCGGATTCTAATCGGTTCGCAGATTGCGAATGAACGGAGACTCGGAAGTGGAAGGGTTCGCTTCAAAGAAAAACCTAAAAACAAAAAAACAAAAACATAACGATTAGAGTATAGTGGAGACAAAAATTATTCTGTTGGCATTGCAACTGACTGAAATACTGTGATTCGTCAAAACATATTTTCCGTTCTCTTTTGTTGTTGTTTTTAAAGTTCAATTCGTTTGATTTTCACTGAAACTTTCATTGGCCTAAATATAGAATTGACAGTCGACCATGGACATCATTGTTGACTGATCAGTCGACAGTCAATATCACGTGATTTCATTAATCACGGAAAATTAAGTTCAAATATGAAACGGAACGGAGGTGTTGCTAATTTCTTCTTTGGGAATCTTTTGCGTTGAAAATATGAAGGCTGGTGTCTTACTTACCATTGTACTAGAGAGCTTGATGTTACAAGCACAAAATATCTGAATTAGTCACTATCTAGGTGAACAGACAGTAGGTCACATAGCCCGGAAGAGAATCGATTCTATTGGGGGCCTAAAAACTGGGCCTCAATGAATCTGTACGAATTACGAAACGTTTAAAACGCTTTTTAAAAGTGCCTCTCTACAACTATTTTTATTGAGAAATTATATTTTTCATGATTCTAGTTTAAATACATATTACTCTGATGATAGCTAACCTTGATTATAATTGCTTAAATCACAGATGGGTTAATTAAGGGCAATTCAAATTGATAGTTATTATTTTGTAAACAGTACGAAATATCAAGAAGAAACCCCATAAAATCTGAATATTTCTAGTTCTATGACACATTGCCATATTTATGGACAATAAAGATCTACTATTATTATTATTATTATTATTATTATTATTATTATTATTATTATTATTATTATTATTATTATTATTATTATTATTATTATTATTATTATTATTATTATTATTATGATAATAAGATAATAATAATAATAATAATAATAATAATAATAATAATAATAATAATAATAATAATAATATAATAATAATAATAATAATAATAATAATAATAAGGATGATTATCATGACATGATTACTGCCTATTACTAAGAAGACTATATCTATTTCATATTTCATTGTTATTAGTTGTTAGTTCATATTCTCCATTAGCATTGACATTTACTTTTAATCTAAGTCTATTAACTTAAGAGTAATAGTAACAACAAGACACGAAGTGAATAGAAAAGTGCCAGAAGACAATAGAGAATAAAAATTTTTCGCGGCGGTGGTGGGGTTTGAACCTGCGACCTTATTGGTACGACAACTCCGCCTGGCAGGTGAGAGCGTGGCTCTACCGTGTGAGCTATCCACGAACACAAAAAATATTCGTTTCAAACTCAAAGTCATTACTAGATCCCTCTCTCACCCACTTCTTGAGACCGCCGATTCGTTCGTACACCACCATCGCGAACAATTTTGACCAGCAGTTAAGCTTAATAGCCAACATTCTCAACACAAACATATAACATAGAAACGATTGAGACATTGAGCATGCTCCGGTGCATGGGGCGAATTTTTAATTCAGAAAAGCGAGTGGAGCAGGCACCTATGTTGGTAACAACAAGATATGAAGTGAATAGAAAAGTGCCAGAAGACAATAGAGAATAAAATTTTTCGTACGAACGAATCGGCGGTCTCAAGAAGTGGGTGAGAGAGGGATCTAGTAATGACTTTGAGTTTGAAACGAATATTTAGTGTTCGTGGATAGCTCACACGGTAGAGCCACGCTCTCACCTGCCAGGCGGAGTTGTCGTACCAATAAGGTCGCAGGTTCAAACCCCACCACCGCCGCGAAAAATTTTTATTCTCTATTGTCTTCTGGCACTTTTCTATTCACTTCGTGTCTTGTTGTTACCAACATGGGTGCCTGCTCCACTCGCTTTTCTGAATTAAAAATTCGCCCCATGCACCGGAGCATGCTCAATGTCTCAATCGTTTCTATGTTATATGTTTGTGTTGAGAATGTTGGCTATTAAGCTTAACTGCTGGTCAAAATTGTTCGCGATGGTGGTGTACGAACGAATCGGCGGTCTCAAGAAGTGGGTGAGAGAGGGATCTAGTAATGACTTTGAGTTTGAAACGAATATTTTTTGTGTTCGTGGATAGCTCACACGGTAGAGCCACGCTCTCACCTGCCAGGCGGAGTTGTCGTACCAATAAGGTCGCAGGTTCAAACCCCACCACCGCCGCGAAAAATTTTTATTCTCTATTGTCTTCTGGCACTTTTCTATTCACTTCGTGTCTTGTTGTTACCAACATGGGTGCCTGCTCCACTCGCTTTTCTGAATTAAAAATTCGCCCCATGCACCGGAGCATGCTCAATGTCTCAATTGTTTCTATGTTATATGTTTGTGTTGAGAATGTTGGCTATTAAGCTTAACGGCTGGTCAAAATTGTTCGCGATGGTGGTGTACGAACGAATCGGCGGTCTCAAGAAGTGGGTGAGAGAGGGATCTAGTAATGACTTTGAGTTTGAAACGAATATTTTTTGTGTTCGTGGATAGCTCACACGGTAGAGCCACGCTCTCACCTGCCAGGCGGAGTTGTCGTACCAATAAGGTCGCAGGTTCAAACCCCACCACCGCCGCGAAAAATTTTTATTCTCTATTGTCTTCTGGCACTTTTCTATTCACTTCGTGTCTTGTTGTTACCAACATGGGTGCCTGCTCCACTCGCTTTTCTGAATTAAGAGTAATAGTAGTGAGGGATAGAAATGCTATTATTCACATTGTTGGAATACAACTTGACAAGTAGTCAAGCAAGAAAAAGAAAGTGAAAAATATCCAAATCTAAGGGTGTCTACTTACATGTCATGAATATCACAACCACAAATTAATCCTCAGAAATATTTATCCAAATAAGAAATACACCTTAATCTTAATCCATTGGAAGAATAATCCAGATGATTCCATTTCATGATACAATTTGTACCTCACTCTGCGTTTAACGGGCTTGTGACCGTCACAATCAAAATGTGGCCGCATTAAGGTTGTTTTTTTTTTTTAATTTTTTTTTTGTCTGTTTTTTATTTTTTTTCTTTAATAAATAGATACATAGAAATACATGCATGGCCCTGTAAGTAATATTGGCAATTCTGAGGATATAAGAAGAAAATTATTTGAGAGTGTCTCTGAAATTCGAGAATTAATATTCACATTCATGGACATAAAAATTTAACATTGGGGCATGGGGGGGGGGGGGGGGGGGGGGGGGGGGGAGAAAGGATGCTTGATAATGATGTCTTATGTTGATGTCAGCTTTTATATCTTCCTTGCACTCCGCTCAACATTTCTTTCCTCCACATTTTCCCTGCAATAATTCTTTAGCAAAATATTAACGAGTCTTGAAATTGCAGCGTCTGGTATGGAACAGTCCAATCTGAAAAAACGAGGAAATTCTTTGAATAAATTGAGATATCTACGCGTACATGATAGCTCCACTGTCTGTCTGAAAAATCCAAAACACAAGAGAACAAATTGAAAAAGTCCTTCTGAAGGACAGCTCAAACCACCACGAGAAAGCGTTGCTGTAAAAGAAGTAGTCTCAGTGGGAAACGATGACATGTTACCTTGGAGATCCGGGTGTTTTGATGCAATATAAAAAAGAGGCATTGTCTCATCAGTTAACAGTTTACTAGGAAAGTCTGGAAGTGAATCTAAAAGCAAAATATCATTGTCAGAAAATGGAAGGTCACATAAATTACAAGCATGCGGTGCTCCACTGTAATCAACATCTGTTGTCATGCTCTCCAGCATGAGCTTGGCACGATCAATGGTATTGGTATGTGAGGCATTCTCTACTGAAATGTAATAGTTACACCCTGCTGATCTGCGTAAGTGACCAAAATGGCTTTCAATATCATCCTGTTGAAAAAAACCAAGAGCGACATAATTATGATGGAGAGTGTTATCTGAGGACAAGAGAAAATGTGCCAAATCAATAAAGCACTTGCAGGTCCAGAAGAGAGCTTTGGCTGTATCTGCTGTAAGAGAATGCATACGAGGATTAGAAAGTGGAGTAAGATGTAATGCAATATCTGCCCATGAGTTCAGAATATCCAGCTGGTGATGCTCCTCATCCCTGATTACTGCCATATCAGGATCTCGAAGTCGAGTCTGTCGGAGAGGATCTTTTGTATTGAAAACTTTCCATAAACATATCACAATATCAATGAATATAGCCGTACCTTTCCATGACTGTGTCGAAGCTGATGAAGACTTGAGGGCTGCACTTGTTTTTTTCTGAAAAGACATCAAGAACAAGAGAAACTTTCTGATTTTCGATGTTAGAAGGCCTAAGACAAACATTATTTAATTTAGACATGCGCAGTGAAAATTCAGATGTTTCATGATCATATAGTGCGATCAAATCAGACCATTTAGCCATTTTCTTGTCTGTGGGGTCAGGACTATCTAAAGGTGAAAAAGCAATGGTACCAGTTCTTTCTGAAATCCAATTATTACGTATGTTTCTTTAACAGGTGAACTGGATCATAAATCAAAAAAAGAGGTTTGTGATTAGTTGAGACTGGGGATTTAGCAATCCAAGGCTTTTGCTCATCATCTCTGTCAAATTTCTGAAAAAAAAGACTGATTTACTCTATTATTATCACATACAATGGCGACAACATTTCCTCCACATTCCTCCACAGTTGTAATGACTTCAGCAACCTGTTGAAATTGAAATTCAGAAGTTAATGAATGACACGGAACAAGTCTGGCAAGGAAAGATTTTGAACCAAAAAAACATTTCACCATAATACCAAGCATTGTTGTAGCTGTTCTGTCAGGATAATCATGAGCATAACCAAAGACTTCACCACCACGATATGACAAAGAGGCTTCGATGTAAATTTCATCCACAATCAATATACATCCCCGGCTGCGCTCACTGATGCTCCTGAAAATAGAGGTAAATAAAGCTGCATCACTCATATTTTTGCTGACAGCAGTAATTTTCTGTAAAGTAGAAATGGATGGTAATTGTAAATAATTCCTAAGCTGTGAATAAAGAGAACGAGACAATGAATACCAACTAAAAGCAGTAAAAAGGTCCTCTGTGGAGTAAATGCGTTTATTTTTAGAGGCATTAGGAATGTGAACATTACGTTGTAGAAATTTCACCTGTGGAACATCTTCATCATTGGAAATGACATACTTAATCAATGCATCAAGCCCACTCCAACATTTCACTTGCTTGTCACTAGAAATAAAGTCTGGATAATTCTTTATTTTTCTGACGCCCTTGTAGCATTCAAATGATAAAGCCAGAGAACCTGAGGAAGATAATATATTTAAAAACATAGAAAAATCACAGATTGGACCATCTCTACGTATACTACAGAAAGTGTAGAGCCCTCTTGCCTTTTCAAATCCAATAACACCTCCTACAGGATGGCCAAGAAGCATGTTAATAAAGCGTTCATGAAAATCCTTTCCATCAAGCGAATCTCTTGCACGAAATTCAGCCATTTCATCAATAACAACAGCTCTTGACTCTGCTGTTGCTCTGTCTGTAGTACGACAAGTATGTCTGCCAGCCTGTAGAGGGATACAAGATTTTGGAACGTTAGGGAAAATAGAAGGTGGATTAGCAGGTCGAAAGGCTCTTCCGACGGTTCGAATCATTTCAGTGTCTTTCGGCCAATGTAAAGAACACACGCCCATGTTATCAGTCACATCCTCAAATTTCAATACATTAGGCAGACGTGAAATCCAAAGCCTTTTTGTTTCATCGTCAGTTGGAAAACGATAAACAGAAATCTTTTCATCTGATGCCGATGGTGGATTATCGCGAGTGGGACGATATCCACTTCGACAATTTACGACTGAGCACTTCCTCCCCATTTTATATTAAATCCTGTTGGAAATCACAAACAAATTAATCCTGAAATGTTAGAATGCTGTGGAAATAAGAATCACTTCATAAAAATCATTCTAAAAAGGGAAAAAAATCAAATTTAGCAGACTCTCATCAAGACACGCCGTGCCTGATAACATTGGATGAGAAAGAGAAAGTAGAAATCTTGAGCCTTGACAAAACGAGGTTTCACTGCGTATTCTACGTCCGGTATGTAAGAGCTCCATGGTCACTATCCTAACAACGCCCACTTCTCGGCAAGCCTCGCTAGTCAGAGACTAGAAAACGTTCATGAAATCCCACATTTTAGTCATTTGCTCCGCTTAAGCTTAAGACCAGCAACTCAGTTACTAGACTAGTAAATAACTAAATCTAGTCCGCTTACATAAAATTGGGCCCTGGTGGTTGTAGTCGATGTTGTGGTGATAGTAGTTAGTAGTGCTAGTGGTGGTGGTAGCAGTGATGATGCTGTTAATTTTGTTGTTGTTGTGATGGTCGTGATTGAAATGATGATGATGATGGTGGTGGTGAGGGTGGTGGTGGTAGTAGTTATAAAGCTGATGCATTGGTGATGTTGATAGTTATAATAAGAATAAAGTGGCGGAGACGATAATGACCGTAATTTATTTGCAGTCAATGATCAAGAAGCTGAAGTGATAAAATTGAAGGCAATGGTGACGCTATAGTGTACGCCTGTGATACCGGTATTTAAAACGATTGTTTTCTGGAGTGGTGGTGGCTGAGATGATGTTTATGCTTTTGCTAGTGGTGGCAATAGTTGATATGACCATGGTAATGGTAGGTATAATGCTGTGGTAATGATGTTGATGGGGGTGCTGATACGTATGATATTGTGCAAATTATGGTGGTAGCGATTCTGATGGTAATGATGCTGTTGTAAAAGTGTTTGTGGTAGTGATCATTGTCTGTGATGGTGATGTTTTTTTTTTATATTGATGTGGATCGACGTGCACTTTTATTCAGGTCTGATAACCCATTTCCTTATGGGCTCATTGTTGTAATGGAAATCTAAATAAAAAAAGACGCAAAATACTGTCCATTATACAACAATGTTAAACTAGGTTGAAAAGTGGGTTCGGATGTCAGACCTGCGTATTTGTACACGTCGATGGGGATGATTTGTTAACCTACAACGCAGCACAAATCCCTTTCGAAATGGTATTCTGCCATCCCACTATAATACAATAAGTCGAATGCTTGGCAGGTCTGTAACACTGCGTATCACACGTTAGTTGTAGTAAGATCTATTGAGTTACCACCTTGAGTGGTGATAAGCCAAATTACACATCTGGAATACAACATTTGCATACAAAGTTGTTTGAGTACAGAATTATTGAGAAAAATCGTGTATTTTTTCTTGTAACCATTGTTTAAAATATATAAAGCTTATTATGTATATATTTCCGTGTTTTTATTTTTCAAAGTTTAACTTAAGGTAGAAATATGTGGCCAGTAATCTTAGCTTTATCAGACGTTAGAGACGTTTCTAATATTGATGTTGTTATCCATATACCCATACCCAGATCAAAATAACAATCCCAACACCCCTGACAACATTACCCCTTGTTCTGAGTTTAAGAACATAGGCGAGTTATTGTTCTTAGGCCGAACTGGGCTTTTATGTTCTGTATCATTCTAATTCACCCAGTTTCAACCCGTAGACATTTCAAATCCCAGCCCGTTGACATTCTAACTTCTCGTCAGGGCAAAAGTGGATACCAAATACTTAATAGTATTAGCTAACGAATGAAGTACTGAAAATATTGAGGACTTGACATTAGTGTCCTTTATTAATCTTTAATATATTTGACATCGTATATGTAGATTAGATTAAATGCAACGTTGTGCCTTCGGCTTTGGAATTAATTTGCGTGTTGTAAAGTCGCCAAATCCCATACCGTCTATACCATTACTGCCACTTTAATAACGCATTGAATTCTCCATGAATTAAATTTACCATCTGTTATACAGCTCTGTTATACTGTTATTCTGTTATGCTCAAGACGGTACAACTTATAACAAAATTTTCTGAAGTTAAAGGACATGTATCGACATCGTTCAAATAAATGAAAATTTTTGACTAAATTCAAGCCAATATTGATGGCACTCATTGAATTATCAAGATTATTTTTTTTTTTAACTGCTTCTTAAGAGATACAAAACGTTGATGTCTTTTGGGCTGCTTGTATTATTACGACTAATATAATATTTTTGACAATTTTAATACTAGTCATTTAAAACAAATAGTTATTGAGTGTTAAACCACTATCATAGATAGGAAAAACATGTAATAAAGACGAAACACACACACACACACACACACACACACACACACACACACACACACAAAGAAGAAGAAGAAGAAGAAGAAGAAGAAGAAGAAGAAGAAGAAGAAGAAGAAGAAGAAGAAGAAGAAGAAGAAGAAGAAGAAGAAGAAGAAGAAGAAGAAGAAGAAGAAAAAAATACAAAAAATCAACCCCCCCCCTAAAAAAAACAACAAAAGAAAAGAAAACTTGACGAATCTTCCTCTGTGCCCAGCCAACCCAAACTCTCTAACTAGCAGGCATTTGAATGGGATACTTGCTAAAGGAGAACACGAAAATAGTTCCTAATAAGAAAACGATCACCATTCTGGAAAAAAATTATATCCCAGAAGAAAACAAAAAGCAAACAAAAAATACAAACCCCTCGAAATTAACACACACACACACACACACACACACACACACACACACATACACATACACACTCAACTGATTATTTGACTCAGTAACAGAGGAGGTAGGGTTTGTCAAAAATTTAAGACGATACGGATATATCACGGTGTGTCTTTTTTTACGAAACCCGCCGAAACCCGCCGAAAACCTGCGAAACCCGCCGAAACCCGCCGAAACCTGCCGAATCCCGACAAAGTTATGGGAAGTAGGTGGCTGTGGGGAGTGAACCTAGAACTCAGGGAAGTGTACACCATTGGGGAGTGAACCTGGGACTGGGTTTCGGCGGGTTTCGTAAAAAAGAACCAGTGCTTTTTTACGAAACCCGCCGAAACCCGGCGAAACCCGACAATATCCAGCAAAGTTATGGGAAGTAGACAACTGTGGGGAGTGAACCCGAGACTCAGGGAAGTGTACACCAGTCGGGAGTGAACCTGAGACTAAGGTTATCGGCCGGTTTCGGCGGGTTTCGTAATAAAGAATTAGTGCTTAATTACGAAACCCGCCGAAACCCGACAATATCCGGCAAAGTTATGGGAGTTTGGCAACAGTGGGGGGTGATCCTGGGAGTCAGGGAATTGCACACCAGTGGGGAGTTAACCTGGGACTGGGTAAAAAGGATATCAGTGGGAAATAAACCTGGGACTAAAGGGAGATGGATACCATTGAAAGTTGAAGCCGGATATGGGAGTTGATTACCAGAGGAGAATGAACCTGACACTATAGAAGGTGGGCGCCAGTGGGGAGTGAACCAGGGGCTCAGGGAATTTCACACCAGTGGGGAGTTAACCTGGGACTGTGTAAAAAGGATATCAGTGGGAAATAAACCTGGGACTAAAGGGAGATGGATACCATTGAAAGTTGAAGCCGGATATGAGAGTTTGGTACCAGAGGAGAATGAACCTGACACTATAGGAGGTGGGCG
Source organism: Berghia stephanieae (assembly GCF_034508935.2). NCBI lineage: Eukaryota > Metazoa > Mollusca > Gastropoda > Nudibranchia > Aeolidiidae > Berghia > Berghia stephanieae. The sequence goes on along the minus strand of NC_088360.1, from coordinate 64,977,539 downwards.
CCAGTGGGAAGTGAACCTGGGACTATGTAAACAGGATAACAGTGGGAAATAAACCTGGGACTAAAGGGAGATGAATACCATTGAAAGTTGAAGCCGGATATGAGAGTTTGGTACCAGAGGAGAATGAACCTGACACTATAGGAGGTGGGCGCCAGTGGGGAGTGAACCTGGGACTATGTAAACAGGATATCAGTGGGAAATAAACCTGGGACTAAAGGGAGATGGATACCATTGAAAGTTGAAGTCGGATATGAGAGCTTGGTACCAGAGGAGAATGAACCTGACACTATAGGGGGTGGGCGCCAATGGGGAGTGAACCTGGGACTATGTAAACAGGATATCAGTGGGAAATAAACCTAAGACTAAAGGGAGGTGGATACCATTGGGAAGTTGAAGCGGATTTGGGAGTTGGGTACCAGAGGAGAGAGTAACCTGACACTATAGGAGGTGGGCGCCAGCGGGAGTGAACCTGGGACTATGTAAAAAGGATATCAGTGGGAAATAAACCTGGGACTAAAGGGAGATGAATACCATTGAAAGTTGAAGCCGGATTGAGAGTTGGGTACCAGAGGAGAGAGAAACCTGACACTATAGGAGGTGGGCGCAGTGGGGAGTGAACCTGGGAGTATGTAAACAGGATATCAGTGGGAAATAAACCTGGGACTAAAGGGAGATGAATACCATTGAAAGTTGAAGCCGGATATGAGAGTTTGGTACCAGAGGAGAATGAACCTGACACTATAGGAGGTGGGCGCCAGTGGGGAGTGAACCTGGGACTATGTAAACAGGATATCAGTGGGAAATAAACCTGGGACTAAAGGGAGATGGATACCATTGAAAGTTGAAGTCGATATGAGAGCTTGGTACCAGAGGAGAATGAACCTGACACTATAGGGGGTGGGCGCCAGTGGGGAGTGAACCTGGGACTATGTAAACAGGATATCAGTGGGAAATAAACCTTGGACTAAAGGGACATGGATACCATTGAAAGTTGAAACCGGATATGAAAGTCTGGTACCAGAGGAGAATGAACGTGACACAATCGGAGGTGGGCGCCAGTGGAGAGTGAACCTGTGACTCAGGGAATTGCACACCAGTGGGGAGTTAACCTGAGAATATGTATAAAGGATATCAGTAGGAAATAAATCTGGGACTAAAGGGAGATGGATACCATTGGGAGTTGAAGCCGAATTTATTTCCCACTGATATCCTTTTTTAGATATTCACAGGTTAACTCCCCACTGGTGTGCAATTCCCTGACTCCCAGGTTCACTCCCCACTGGCGCCCACCTTTTATAGTGTCAGGTTCATTCTCCTCTGGTACCCAACTCCTATAGTTCGGCTCGGATACCCACAGTTATCCATCTCCCACAGTCCCAGGTTAACTCCAAATTGGTGTGCACTTCCCTGAGTCCCAGGTTCACTCCACACTGGCGCCCACCTCCTATAGTGTCAGGTTCTTTCTCCTCTGGTACTCAACTCCCATATCCAGCTTCAACTTTCAATGGTGTCCATCTCCCTTTAGTCCCAGGTTTATTTCCCACTGATATCCTTTTTACATAGTCCCAGGTTCACTCCCCATTGGCGCCCACCCCCTATAGTGTCAGGTTCATTCTCCTCTGGTACTCAACTCCCATATCCAGCTTCAACTTTCAATGGTGTCCATCTCCCTTTAGTCCCAGGTTTATTTCCCACTGATATCCTTTTTACATAGTCCCATGTTCACTCCCCACTGGCGCCCACCCCCTATAGTGTCAGGTTCATTCTCCTCTGGTACCAAGCTCTCATATCCGGCTTCAACTTTCAATGGTATCCATCTGCTTTAGTCCCAGGTTTATTTCCCACTGATATCCTTTTTACATAGTCCCAGGTTCACTCCCCACTGGCGCCTACCTCCTATAGTGTCAGGTTTCTCTCTCCTCTGGTACCCAACTCCCAAATCCGGCTTCAACTCCCAATGGTATCCATCTCCCTTTAGTCCTAGATTTATTTCCCACTGATATCCTTTTTTACATAGTCCCATGTTCACTCCCCACTGGCGCCCACCCCCTATAGTGTCAGGTTCATTCTCCTCTGGTACCAAGCTCTCATATCCGGCTTCAACTTTCAATGGTATCCATCTGCTTTAGTCCCAGGTTTATTTCCCACTGATATCCTTTTTACATAGTCCCAGGTTCACTCCCCACTGGCGCCCACCTTCTATAGTGTCAGGTTCATTCTCCTCTGGTAATCAACTCCCATATCCGGCTTCAACTTTCAATGGTATCCATCTCCCTTTAGTCCCAGGTTTATTTCCCACTGATATCCTTTTTACACAGTCCCAGGTTAACTCCCCACTGGTGTGCAATTCCCTGACTCCCAGGATCACCCCCCACTGTTGCCAAACTCCCATAACTTTGCCGGATATTGTCGGGTTTCGGCGGGTTTCGGCGGGTTTCGGCGGGTTTCGTAATAAAGCACTAATTCTTTTTTACGAAACCCGCCGAAACCGGCCGATAACCTTAGTCTCAGGTTCACTCCCGACTGGTGTACACTTCCCTGAGTCTCGGGTTCACTCCCCACAGTTGTCTACTTCCCATAACTTTGCTGGATATTGTCGGGTTTCGCCGGGTTTCGGCGGGTTTCGGCGGGTTTCATAAAATAGCACTGGTTCTTTTTTACGAAACCCGTCGAAACCCAGTCCAGGTTCACTCCCCAATGGTGTACACTTCCCTGAGTTCTAGGTTCACTCCCCACAGCCACCTACTTCCCATAACTTTGTCGGGATTCGTCGGGTTTCGTCGGGTTTCGGCGGGTTTCGGCGGGTTTCGGCGGGTTTCGCAGGGTTTCGGCGGGTTTCGGCGGGTTTCGGCGGGTTTCGTAAAAAAGACACACCCGATATATCATGTAATTACGTGGAATCGAATCTAGCTCGGTAAAAACAGAAACGGAATATTGCCCAGCTTTAGTGTGAAGTACGAATAGTGCAAGCAACATTATTTGTCCTTACGTACGGCAATAGCGGTTGATGCTATTCGACCTTAAGGACGAATAGGTCTACCCAAAAATGATATTGACAAATCTCAATGATAGTGTATCGCAATCCATACCGAAACAACTATGAAAGGATCCATAGACTTCAATGATCGGGTGATAGTGATATAGAATTTTTTCTCTAGAGGAAAATCGACGAATGGACCTCTTTTACATAATATATGCCCATCGTAAATGCTGGTTACATGAGTACATCTCTTTAAAATTCAAACCACACATAACCCCACCTCTTATTTTTATACACAAAATACACACATTCTAAAAAAAAAATAAACCCACTAGAACATTGATATCGCGCAATTTCGACTGAGTAAGCTCATGACATTTAAAAAACTTGAAGACGAGACATGATGCCTGTTGGGCGAGATAACATTTTCCTCCAACACAGACAACTCTGCTTCCGGTCAGGTACTCATTTTACACCAGAGTACGGTGAGAGAATGTTTTCGATCAATGCCGCCTTATATAAACAGCCAGCAACCGCCCCTAATTATCTTGCTATCCTCCTCTTTTATTCTGGCACCCTCTCACTTTCTCCCTTTGTCTGCCTCTCTCTCTCTCTCTCTCTCTCTCTCTCTCTCTCTCTCTCTCTCTCTTCTCTCTCTCTCTCTCTCCTTCTCTCTCTCTCTCTCTCTCTCTCTCTCTCTCTCTCTCTCTCTCTCTCTCTCTCTCTCTCTCTCTCTGTCTCTCTCTCTCTCTCTCTCTCTCTCTCTCTCTCTCTCTATCTATCTTTCTCTATGTATGGGTGGTCTCAAACGCGTTTCATCTGGGATACGGTGTCAAATATTCTCTCTCCTTGCACCTTTTCTGATACATTATTGTGTTTTTTTTTTTTTGTTTGTTTTTTTTTTAAAGGATAAGAAAAGAAAAAATAACAAAAGGGGACAACGACACAGATATACTCAGTCCGCGACTGCAACATCATAAATTATAACCAATCCCTCTCCCTCCATCACCACCCCCCTTTAAAAAAGCACTTCCTGGCCGCCTCTACAACTTAGAGTTGCCATCCACCGAAGAATTAAAATACATTCAGAAGACCTAAAAACATTTTCGTAGTGAGCTTGCTATGGCAAGTATGATAATGATTAGAGATCTAGAGGCGGTGGTGGTGGAAATCGTGGAGGTAGAGAGAGAGAGAGAGAGAGAGAGAGAGAGAGAGAGAGAGAGAGAGAGAGAGAAGAAGAAGAAGAAGAAGAAGAAGAAGAAGAAGACCACCCCCCTTCTCTATCTCTCTCTTCATCGTTCCTCCTTCGCCTATCCCCCCACTCGATCTCTCTTTTCTTTCTTTGTACACGTCGATGTGGATGCAAAAAAAAAAAAAAAAAATTAAATGGCATTGCTTCACGTTAGATTACTTTTTAAATACAAAATTTTAATACAATCAATTCATATAAATTTACGGATTTTGTGAACAATATAACCCGCGATATAGGGGATGACATTATCAAGATGAATTATTCCGTCGACTTCAATGCCGAATGGAGCCATTTGGAGGACGCGATGCGCTCACGTGATCACTTTTCGCGTGCGTCTTTCAAGTAATCAGTTCATTGTTTGGAAGCTCCGATAATTAATTATAATTTTTTTTTACTATTTCTGGACAAAATCAATTTTATTCATTCGTAAAGGATCATACGATACTGAAGTGTGTATTTTCTGTATATATATATATATATATATATATATATATATATATATATATATATATATATATATATATATATATATATATATATATTCATTAAGGTTAGAAGAGAGAAAACCTTAAAAATTGAAAGATCAGGACGATTGTATCGTGCATTCTTACAATCGATCGCTGTTGTTTTTCCTCAGCAGTATTTGATTCCATATTGCTTTAAAAAATTAAAATAACAAACAACAAAATAATCAATTCAAGAAATATACGATAAATTTTTATAAGATACTGTAATCAATTTGAAGCATGGTAAACAAGCCAAAACAAGAGAACTACATGTATGTAGCTGTCTCCGGTGACACGAGCAAAGTTATTTTGTTAGCTCTCCTCTTTCTTGGGTTATGATGAGCCATCTCTGTGTATGTCTCCAGTTCTAGCACTGCTGATTCGCTGCACTGTCCAAGAGGTTCCACATCCGTGTGTATTTGACATACTGCTGAGGATGTTGATCTCAATGCACCGGAGATGGAAGTGAAGGTCTTGATTTTGTACTTCATCCAAGATTTGTTGTTTTTTGTTTGTTTATTTCTTGTCGTTTTTTTTCTTTTCTTTTTTTAATTTTTTTTTTTATTTTTTATTTATTTTTATTTTTTTTTTTTTGGGGGGGGGGGGGGTTGGTTTGTTTGTTTGTTTTTTGTTTTGTTGCTTTGTTCTGTTTTGTTTTGTTTGTTTGTTTGTTTGTTTGTTTGTTTGTTTTTTGTTTTTTGTTTGTTTGTTTGTTTGGGGTTTTTTTTTTTGTTGTTTTTGTTTTGTTTTTTTGGGGTTTTTTTTTTTTGGTTTTTTTTTTTTTTTGGGGGGTCTCTGATGTGTTTTTAGTTGTCTTATATTTTGGAGGGCTAAATTGTAGTCTATGACTATGACGGAACAGACGTAGCCTAAATAAAGTCGTCGAAGCGTCTTTTTGTCTGCTCCTCAATACGATTCAATAGTCTGATGTCACGCCGCCCGGCAACGGTGGCCATCTTGGTTCTAAACAAAGAAAATCATTACTTTTTATTTTTCATGCTGGCTAGAACCTTTCATATGCCTTGTTATCAGAATGTGTAAAAGTCAAAACATGATCAAATTTATGGGGTTTTTTCCCCTCTGGAGAACTATTTCATACGGGCGTCCGCCATTGATTGTTCCGATAGTTTAGAGCCAGTGTTACTTAGTTACCATGCGTCATTAGGAAGGAAGTGACGTTACGACTGTTGAAGAGTATTCGTAGTGGCTAGCCTTTTCAGTATCTGGAGTCTATTTTTGGCTTCGGGTTTTACATTGTATGTGTTTGTTCAAAGAAAGATGTCTGTCGAACTGTATGCCTTGATATGTGGGGTTTTCTTTTTTCTCGGGTTAATGGCCTTGGATGGAGAGTATTATTTCTTTCTTGGAAATAAGATGGCCTTTTGTTAATATAGAATAGATTGTCTTATTGCAATTTACTTTTTAACTTTCGCTTATCACAGAAGGTGATTTCCTGGCCTCCCATAATGGTCAGGAAGGCACTTCTGTATCTTCTATCCCTTCTATCTGTTTTCCAACATGCTTTCTGTCTTTTTCTTGGAATTGGTTTTGTCCTGACCCTGGTCGGAGTTCTTGCCTGGGAGGAAAACAGTCGAATGTATAGATTGGGAGATGATATTTTTCCTTGTAAATCATTAGTTATTTTTTAATGTTTAACCTGTGATTTGTCAACATTTGAGTATATTCCTCTAAGTGGGATCTTGTGCTTGTCAAGGTGAGACTTTTAGGTGCTCTCAAACCAAGTACACTGATAGTGTTCTCTTAAAATCTAAATGTTTCCTATTTGAACCATTCCCCTTTGTCTTACTTTTTCCTCAAGCCCTTTTAACTGTACATCTGGAATGTTTTTACTATCCGATTATCTTTCTTTTTACTGGCGCTGATATGACCTAAATGTGTTGCAAGCGCCATAAAACCCTAAAAAAAAACATAACAAAAACAGACGGTGTTTAAGCTTTCTAAAGCTTCATTAGTCTTTATTCTTTATGAAGCTCTTGATATGTGTTTATTAGTGTACCACATTACGAAATCATCAGGACATAGGGCCTTTTCTGTCTGTAACTGTAATATTTCTGGTAGATCATTTATGAAAATAAGAAAGACTACAGCTGAGGCAGGATCCTTGTGGGAGACCTTCCTCTAATACTTCTCTGTTCTACAGTTCATTATTAATTTTTGTTTGGATTATTCTCTTACGTAAAATATTGATTAATCCAGAAATGGAGTTTTCCATCATTTCCGTAGTCGCATCATTTTTTATAACAACCTTTTCTTCCATACTTTATCATAGGCTTGTTCGAGATCAACAAATACGGCAACAGTACCATCATGGAAGCCATCTATGATTTTTTGACTTAATCTAAAGAATTGGTCTTCTGTTCGTTGTCATACCCTAAAGCCTACCAGCTAAATAGCAAGTTTAGTAGGCTACATGTCTCCAGCCACCAATACAACCGTTATTGACCATGCTCTCAGCAATCTTTCCTACACATGAAGTGAGATACATTGGTAACTGTAGTGTTATAATGAGGTTGTCAGTGGGTATAATAGTACGATTCAATAAGTCACATTAATTTGATGAGGTTGTAGCAATTTTAATGCCAAGAACCCAAGTCAACCGTAACAGAAATCGCATGCAAACAAAGTCAAAGACTCAATATAAGTGAAGTGTTACAGTACATAAATGTAGTTTCATATCACTACCTCCACCTTACTTTAAGTTTTAAGTTAAATTTGTAAGCCCTGTGTTTACATCATTAAATTGAACAATATGCAATAATATTACAAAAGTCTAATTAAGTACATGTATAATATATTAAATGATAGAGATATTTCAACTGTTCCTTACTTTCCAATTATCCCCGCTTAATTTATACTAAGTTTTTACATTCTCTATTAGCTTTTAAACCATTTAAATTGTTCATATTAAATTGTTCTTGTATCTGGAACTTGCATCTGGTATAATCCAAAGAATTCCTACCTAACAGCCTCTTTGACTTTCAATTATTCAAATGTATGCACTGATTAAACTTATTAGTTGTAATTGTTTCTTGACCAGGATATGTCTTCATTTCGATTTTGATAAATTTTCTTCAGCACTAGTAATACGGGTAAATAAATTGCGTTTACCTGAAAGTTGATCAGCTAAATACTATCCTGAAATACCATGACAAGCTCAGTCTGTTAATCAGACGGTCCCTAGCATCAGATCAGGGCCCGTTCTAATGAACGCGGACTAACTTTAGTAATTTACTAGTCTAGTAAATGACTAGCTAGTCTTTAGCCCAAGCTTAGTAAGTGTCTAAAAAAATCGGATTCAATGAGCATTATTTAGTCTCGGACTAGCTGGGCTTTAGCCTAGAAATGGGCGTGGCAAGTCCTGACCTAGCCCTTGACTCTATCGGTTGTTTTGTGCTGCTGTATGGGTTCTTCTGACGCAAAAGATGTAATCAGCACCACATCCGCTTTCGTTTTGTTTATATTCTATTTCCTTTTGAAATTCATTGACGAAAATGGAGCTCAACAAGAGAAAAACTATAACTTTTCAAACCCTGAAACTGCAGCCCTCCTGGAAAATACAATTATGTCGAGATTGCAGCACTCCGTGACAGTGCGAAAAAAAGAGAAGTACATATATTTTTTCTTTGTCACTAATGAAATGAAAGAAAAATAGGCTATAGCAAGGTCACTGACATTGGGCATCTGTAGGACTGTAGGCTAATACACCACCTCAAACATTTGTCAGTCCATATCTTTGCTTTTATGAGGTCTATTTTCATTTTGAAAAGTTCAAAGTGAACAACTAAATGACGCCGATTCAGTGGTGTATTTGGTCTATCATGAAATTAAATAAAAATAGGCTACAGCACGGTCACTGACACTGGGCATCTGTAGGCTAATACACCACCTCAAACATTTGTCAGTTCACATCTTTGCTTCTATGAGGTCTATTTTCATTTTGAAAAGTTCAAAGTGAACAACTAAATGACGCCGATTCAGTGGTGTATTTGGTCTATCTTCATATGAATAAATATTTTATTATTGACTTTTCCAAAATTCCAATAGGTCATTCATTTGTATGTCGTGATCTATTTTTCCTTGATTTCAGCTGTCTCAGCTCTCAACTATACTTTTCTTTCTCAATAAATAATTCATTTTCTGTTTGCAATGTATTACAGAGATGTTGATTTACCACATGTAAAAATTTCAAAGTTGTATCTGAAGCTGTTTCCTAATTATACTTGATTATCCATTGGGATGCTGTGCTTTGGTCACATTTTTTCCTATTAAGCTATATAGAGATTTTCCACCACATAAACAGTCATAACTTTTTAACCAGTTAAGATAGAGCGATATTTTTTCACTCTAGTTAATGTTTCACTCCCCTTTATTATTCTACGCTAAATTAATACCCATAGCCACTATTTTGAAAAATTCTTGCGTGCCTACTGTAGGTCCCTGCCACTCACAATGTTGCTTTGTATTTGTATACCTCTAGACTACTTTGGATTGTGTTTATCTACTTCCTATCTCCCTGCTCTGCTCTCTAATCCACCCTTTTACTACTTGGCAAGAACAGGCAAGGTGGCAACCCGGTCTCGGATTTCTAAAAAAAAAAGAAGAAAATTAATGAAAAAAAAAAAAAAAAAGCAGGTTGGCATGTTCAATGAAAATTTTAAAGCATCATAATAGCCGACATGGCACCCATAATTTATCAATAAACAATATAAATAGATGTACTGTAGTGCGGATGTTAGGCAATAAATTTCACCCTACCTCTTTGCCCCTACTAAGTGGGGCTTTGTTGTCTTGTAGTATGACACTTGCATTTGGACCAGTAGGCCCAAGATTCAAGTCCCTTCCTGAGTGGTTCAAAGTCGAGTCATTGAAAAAGGCTCCTTATTGAGTAATTGGCCATTAAAAGTAATGACTCTGTCGGGGAAAAGTTGTGATATTGCTGTATTGCTATTGGCTTGGAGCCCCTTACAGAGCTTTTAGCATGTTTAGCAGTATACAATCTAGCATCTGTGTCAGTTGCTACAAAAAATGACAAAAGTTTTAAGCTTTCAACTCACTTGAATATTTAGAACAAGTCAACAACCAGAAAAATTCGAAATGAAGTGGAAGTGAAAATAAACTTCTTTCTAAAAGTAAAAGGTTGTTTTTTTTTCTTTTTAAAATAAATCCCCAAGCGGTGTCTTTATTTATTCTTTCTTTTTTTTCAGTGCAAAAAATAACAGAAAATCGCTGACGCGTCAAAAGTTATAACCGCAACAACATAAATGCTAGGATAATGCTCTTTATATATGCTCAATTATTTTTTTTGTCTTTTAGAAAATATTTTTAAAAACTAATAATAAATGAAATTCTACCACAACATTATCATATTTAAAAAAAATTATGAACTTTTGAAAAATTAGTAGACTAATTTAATACTGTTCTGGTTTAGGGCAAGCCGTTTACAGGTTTGGGGCATGAGCATACATATTTGGGGTGAGGGGGTTTGGTATCTATTTTCGGTTTTTAAGCAAGGTTAACTGATAATACCTCATATGTATTTACATCAAACTAACAAAAGATGTCAAATAATTGAGTTTCTCAAACAGTTGAGAGTTTAGTTTAACCAATCTGCAGTTAGAGCTGTTGGAATTTGAGGTATAGAAAAGCATACAGATTTAGGGCGACCTACCCTAGTACATTTGATAAGCAAGAAATAAATCTTCACCCTCTCCAGTCAGACCCTACAAATATTTAATGATAAAATGCCAATTTAAGAGGTATGACTGATAATAATCTACACTCAAAAGCATGACATTTTTTATGCAAATAATTTAAAGGATACAGACTAATTATACGAGTAAAGTTTGCTACAACCAAAATAATAAATAAAGATTTTATGGCAACAAAAAGCAATCAATAGAACTGATTCCAGTGCAAAATGAATGTCCTCACCAATCTCATTACATAATCATTGATTTACATATTTTTTTTCTCCTTTTTCATTTTCAGGTCGGGGAAAAGATCAGAATGAGAATCAATGCGGAATTCTCAAAAACCGTTCGGTGATGGAGCTAAAAAAAAATTCAAGGACAAGAAAAGAATAGTCCAAAGTCATGTTGATTCTGTAAAGCAGACTGGAGGGGGAAACCAGGACCCTCTTCAATCTTTACTGAACAAGTACCGGTACTCGTCATTTTTGGCGAGTGTAGTACCATTGTTGATGGTATTCAAGGTAAATTTCTGCAATTATAATAGTTCCATACATTGTTCTGTATACAAATGTAAAAGGCTGTCATCTAGGCATTCCATGAATAAAGTAGTAGTAGTAGCATATGGCTACACCTCCAAATTTTTTTCGTCAACCCAGCTTCTAAAGTCTTCCTCTGCCCTAAGGACGGTTTCGTGGCCACCTTCAAGTTTAGTGACTGGAGAGTGGAGGACGATGTGATCGCTGGTCTCTGGGGCTGCCTGACATGAATAAAGATAGTACCTTACAATATTTTAAACAAGTAATTTGTACTATGTTTGCATGCATCTTTTGTGATCGTCTAATATTGACTCATCCTTACAATTGCCTATGCACAGATTCATTGAACAATATTTTTCTCTAACATAACTATCCTCTTTTGGTAGTTAAGTCTCAAAAGTATATCACCTCTATTGCATATCTAACAACTGCATGTGGGACACGTTTCCTCTTGATTTTTTATCAATTTTAAAAACATTAAAACAATAAATGAAGACTGAAGTCGAGTATCAAAACAAGATTATTCACATTTAATAATTCAATGGTAGTTAAAATCTTGAAATTTACTTTACACCATCAATCCTGAAGTAGCAGACAAAACTATATGAATATTTCAAATTTGAAATAAGTGATGGAGCAAGAGCTTTTGTGTCATAAGGGATTGCCATGTATTTTTGATCACAAATCGTCAAAGTGGCATCACGCAACATTGTATTGAAATTCCACTTTGGAATTGGGTCCTGTAAAGATTTATTTTGTTTCATTTAGTGTTTTATATAGGGCAAGCCAATGGCACAGCGAGTTATCATGCTTGCATATGAATCAAAGTGTCATGGGTTCTATTCCCAGCAGATTTGTTATTTCTGGGATTCATGGGTCTCAAGATCAGAAAATAAGATTACACTTGGATTCATTTCATGGTTTAAAAAAAAAAGAGCCAGAGACCCGTAATTATATGATGCAAATTTTACATTAAAAATCGATTGATATCGTATCATATTAAAATTGATATAAATAGAATTAAAATCATTATAATTTCATAACAATTCACCTTTTAAAAAAAACACCACTGTGTTCCTTCTCATTAAGTTTGTAATGGGTAATCTGGACTTGAAGTGCAACTTGTGAATTCTATACTTCATTAATTCAAATTTATCAACAATTTTCTTTACAGTAATGGGCACTGAGAGTTTGTTCCGAATCGCCAGCAAATTTATTGACATCTCGTAATCTGGGTTACCTAATCAGTAAGCCAAATTTTTGTACAAAGTCTTAATTATTAATAGAATTACACCATAACAGACTAAAGACATAATTCTTTCTAAAATGATCATTTAATTATAATAGAATTCACGAAACTAAAGAAAATCTTAAAGAGCTTTATAATGCAACACTAATGCTCAAAGCGCTTTACAAGGGGTCCATGACGAACAGCAACATTTAGAACGGGACATGACGTCTGTTAGGCGATATTACAATTTTTCGGACAGAGACAACACTGTTAACGGTCAGGTACTCGTTTTACACCTGAGTACGGTGAGAGAATGTGAGTAAAGAGTCTTTTCCAAGGACTCAACTATGCGCCGAGCGAGGCTCAGGGCCAGGACCTTCCGATCCAAAAGCGAGTGTCATACCACAAGACCACATAGTCACTAACAGTGTATTTAACATTGACAACAGTACTGAAAGGACTATCACGGGTAACAAGTTGGTCAAAATGGGGGACATGGAAGTGACAGTGGGACCACGAAGTATAACATAAGTGTGTTTGTGTGATTTTGTTTAATCAACGTTCTTTATTTGTTTGTTTTTAATGGTTTTACGGCGCTTGCAACACATTAAGGTCATATCAGTGCCAGTAAAAAGGAAGAAAATGGGATAGAAAAATGTTCTAGAATTATAAATTCTCTTCTGTTTTTAATTGCTTGCGACACATTTAGGTCATTTCAGCACCAGTAAAAAGGATGCAAATGGATAGTCAAACAATTCTAGATTAACAATTCAAAGCACTAATAAGTAAAACAAAAAGGGAATGGTTCTTATATGGAATGGATGTAGATTCCAAGAGCATGCCATCGGTGTACTTAGTTTGAAGTCACCTAAAAGTGTCGTCCAGGCACAAGCACAGATCCCCATTAAGAGGAACACACTCAAATGCTTACTTATCACATATTACATATGTAAAAAAAAATACTGGTTCCCCCTTAGAGAAAAATACTCAAACAAAAAGATGATTTACAAGGAAATAAAACAAAAATGTTTACTGTTGCTGAGTCCATCGTCTTCTCAAATATATTTATATTAACACTTTTAAGCACTGACGAACAGTTTATAAGGATTTGTTTAAAAAGTGGGATGTAGTTCTAAAATCATCTTAATTAAATGGCCAGCAATTCATGTTGCTTAAGGAGATAACATTGTTCAAAAGTTTTTATCATTCCAAATTCTGACTTTGACCTGAAGACAATGTGGTATCAGAAAAGTTTCAAAATGAAATGACGTTTTTTATTTCAGCACCACTTGATTTCATAATGTGGCCAGTTTCATAATTCACAGATATAAATGTTGTTTTGTTTCAATGAAGTGAAAAAGATGTTCTAAAGATTATTTTTCCTCCACAGCTTCAACACTAGCCAGACAGATGGATATGAATGAGATTAATGAAATCAGTTTTGTTGATTGCTCTGTGGTGGAGTCAGTAGTTGTAGTAGATGATTTGTCAAATCAGTTTCAAAAGGAGACAACAGAAACTCTTCCCCATACACCAGAGGAGTGGAATGCCTCAGATGGCATCAGCCAAAGATTACGGCAAGCTGGCCCCAAGAGGAGATGACAGATCACTGACAATCCATTAGTGGATCAATGGCTGCAGTCAGAAATTTTGAAAAACAACTCCATTATAAAAAAAAAAACAACTCCATTGTTGAACAAAATACCCTAAAAATTGAATACATGAAATTTAAAGATGAGGCATATTAATTATGACACTACTTATAATTAAATTATTCTTTTTATATGTTTTGATATTATAGCTGTCATCTGCATTTTTTGCCAAATTGGGACCTAAAATTTGCCCCCAAAAAACCCAAAATTTGCCAAGAAATTTGCCAAAAAGACCAAAATTTGCCGAGGAGAACTAAGCGTTTCAGTAAAAATTAACATGCGATACAGAAAAAATATATATATAAAAGACAATTTATTACATTTAAGGAGGCTACATTTATTAATTTACACAATGTAAAGTGATTTATGCGCCCAAACTTTCAGACAATCACACACACACAGACACACACACACACACACATACGTGTATTCACACACACACACACACGCACACACACACACACACACACACACACACACAAACGTACACTTTCAGTCAGACTCATCAAAGGCCTAGTTTTCTTTTACTACTCAAAAAAAGAGGCATCGATAAACTTATTGTAGTAAAGGAAAACTAGTCCTTTGATGTTGTTTTCTGTGAGTCTACGCCTTCTGGAAGACAAGACAAGATTGTAAAGAGAAAAGCTTTGCTCAGCATCAGCTGACGAGCATGATGAGAAGGCATACCGGGACGCCAATGCAGCGAGAGCTAGAACATAATCTGCCACAGACTTCCAAAATAGGGTCAGATCTATAATTCCAGTATCAGACTCTCTCACAGCACTGGGCCCCAGTTTCTCAATATACCTCGTGAACTCATGCTGAGGAATGTCACAAAAATTGGGAATTGCAGTGTATGCAGATACACTGCGAGCACGAGACCATTATCCGTAGAGAATAGCTTCCCTTGGTTAGGGGCCAGGCAAAGCTGCATCATTTCTCAAGTTTCGCACCTTTTTTTCGTTATTTTGTTTTCGCTTCTTTTTTTCCCCAAAATTTGCCACACGATTTGCCAATTTCCCCAAAATTTTCCACGATTTGCCAATTTTGGGAAATGTGCGGATCGCCCTTATTTGCGGCCGCAAAAAATGCAGATGACAGTTATAGGAAATTAATTCATGTATGAAAATCACACCTGGGAGCGTTCACAAATGACGTCATCATTTAGTTTTTATCTATGACCCAATTGGTTTCTAATGTCTTGAATTTGAATATTAATTCAATCACATGTATTTTGATTCAATTTTAAAAATGGTTTAAAGCAATCCATGGAGACATGTTGCAATACATTTGTCCGTAGTGTAGAAAAAATTGGCCTCATAATATCTTAGAAAATCGCAGTTAAAACATGTCTTATGAATTGCCTTAAACCATTTTTTAAAATGGTTCTTGAGATTTTTTAATTGTTATTTAGAGGGGTTTTAGTCCTGTATTTATCTCAATCTGTACTTTTGATATAGCTGATATGTTTTTGTTAAAATTTACTTAAAATCGCATGCGTGCAGTGTTTAAGACCTTTTTTTACTACAATCACTCCATTGTTCCTTATGTTATTGGTAGAACAAATCCTCTGGAATAAATACAGATTGTTATTTTGGCCTATTGTCACAAACTTGTACAGTGGCATGGCGATTTAAGACCCTTATCACAAATGTGACTTGGGACTATCCTGGGCATTGGCTAAGCGGCTGGTATAATGATTTATACAAAAGGTCTTACAATATGTAATTGTCTTATGACAATAGAGCAGTTAAAATTTGATTGCCTTAAAAAAAAAGAAAATTTTAATGCCCCTTTGTCTTCTGTTTGATAACCGACTCAGGCATGAGAATTCTTGTTTAGTTTTCCAATTTATATCAGACCAATTCCAGAAAAAATTACAGTGAATGCACTTTAATACTTCCTGCAAAACAGGTTTGTTTTTGTTTTTAAGGGTTTTACAGCACTTGCAACACATCAGCGCCAGTAAAAAGGAGTAAAATGGGATAGTCAAAGAGTACTAGATACCTGATAGGCGACTTGTAGTTATATGATATAGAAATATGTTTCCATATGCTTGAACAATATTTAAAACAGTATGACATTTATGTAGCTCATCACAAAAAGAATACTGCACACAGTATACTTGTATTGATGTACTACATCACTGATTACATTTATTTCCTGATTAGAGAGGTTCAACGATATTTCTAAAAGCACTATTAATCAAAGTCAGCCAGGCTGCCTTGCCAGCAGCAAGACGTTCTGTTCAGATGCTCCTTTCTGAGTCCCAATAGGAGAAAAGTTATGATTGCTGTCATCATCATCATTACGGTTGTTTTCTTCCATGGGTAGGCCAGCATCAACAGCAAAGTTGTGGAGCCAAAAACACACATAAATAACCTTGCAGGCTCTGTCAGGCGTCATTCTGAGCTCGTCATGGAGACAATTCCATCTTCTTTTAACCCCTCCAATGACTCTGTTGAAATGACAATAATTGCTTGTACATGTACACTTAAAACCAATTAAAATTAAATGGACCTCTCTCTCTCTCTCCCTCTCTCTCTCTCTCCTCTCTCTCTCTCTCTCTCTCTCTCTCTCCTCTCTCTCTCTCTCTCTCTCCTCTCTCTCTCTCTCTCTCTCTCTCTCTCTCTCTCTCTCTCTCTCTCTCCTCTCTCTCTCTCTCTCTCTCTCTCTCTCTTCTTTTCTCTCTCCCCTCTTTTTTTTTTTTTCTCAGTCATTTAATTAGAATTAGAAGGCGAAGAATTATAATGGTTAATCTAATGACAATTACAACTTTTTTTTGGGTTAATTTTCTTTCATTTTCATTGATCATTTGCAAATTGTATTGTAAAGTGGATATAAAAATAAACCTGAAATATTAAATTTAAAAAATTATCAAAATGTTATTGTTTCCTGGAGGGTGGGATTATATGACTGGTAAAACTTACCTTTCAATTGTGCATTTTGTGACACGATGGGCGTTAAATGCCTCTTCTCCTCTATTTTGGGGGTTTTGGTATTGGGGTCATTAGCCAATTTCTTAACATATAACCACTGTCTCCGAGGATCACACCATCCAAAGCCCTGCGATGTGGATTCTCAAATGCAAAGAATAGCCCAGATTTCCTAAAAAAAATTTGCATCATGCACTGAACCAGGCCACTTAGGAACCAAGTTTGTAACTTATAAATTTGCATCAGAGACGACCTAAAAATGGGAGAAGGAAAATTTTGCATATAATAAAACCTGCAATAAAATCTAAATCAGGAAGTGTAGTCAACTTACGTACAGTACAGCTCTCGCACAATGGCCTCGTATAAAATAATAAATAAAAAGAATAAAATTCCCTTTATTCATCCCATAGGAGAAATTTGTCTCAGGGTCTATTCCAAGGGAAGAATGGAATAACCCAGGCGTCAGGGAATGGAGATGGGATGAGGGTGGGGGAGTAGTAGTCATTGGGTGACCTTTTAACAACCATGTACTTTGTGTAACATACCATGACGACTCAACAAAAGGCTAGTGGGAGGCAAGTGACTGACTGATCAATATGTTGATAGACCTATGCCTAATAAAGCGAATGATGTGTGACAACTGACTGATTGAGTAACTGTGCCTGATGAAAACTGATTGGGTAATGAACGTTTATGTGAAGCCTGATGATGTCTTTTCTTATCATTGGGACGGTGCTTTATTATTACTTGGTTTTGAAGAGCATTTAGTAGTGGTAGCGGCTGAGAGTGGTGGGGTTAGAATGGATGGAGGCAGAGGAGAGGGAAACAGAGGAATAAACCATTGCATTGTTCCAACTTGCCCCTTTTTCTGATGTAATGTAAGTGGTAGAAAGGGGGGGGGGGAGGATAGTGATAGTCGGAGGGTTGTGATTGGGTAGCTAAGTCTGTCAGATCTCATGAAAGTACTTTGTGATAGACTACCTTCCTATCCAAAGGGTAGCAAGCAATTGTTATTGTCTGTTTCATGCCATAGAAACCGGGATAAACCCTGGCTCTTTGGGCTTCATGCCTCTGAAGGACTGTTATTCATTAAATTTTTATTTTTTTTTTCATTTCAAATATTTAAAGATATTTAAACGGTCTTTGATGTGAAGTTGGTCCCTCTAGCTCAATTATTAGGGTATTCGCTTTACATGCTAAGGGCAAAGTAGAGATTTTTATTTGACCCCACTGACCACCCAGGAATGATGGGGAATCTGTATTTGTTAGATCTGGTGGAAAGTACTTTACAATAAACCTGTGTCCTATCCAAGGGGTAGCAAGCAATTACTATTGTCCGTTTCACACTAAAGAAACAGAGATAAAATCCCGCAACACCAGCCTTGCAGCTCTGAAGGAAGAACTATTTGATGCGATTACTTTCAGCATGATGTCTTTGTGCGGATGTGGTCTAGTGATATGACTATGACACTCGCTTTCGGATCGGAAGGTCCTGGGTTCGAGCGTCGCGCTCGGCACATACTTGAGTCCTTGGAAAAGGCTCTTTACTCACATTCTCTCACTGTACTCATGTGTAAAATGAGTACCTGGCCGTTAGCAGCCGTGCCTTTGTCCGAAAAATTGTAATATCGCCTAACAGGCGCATGTCTCGTCCTACATGTTAAATGTTGCTGTTGACCAGGGTCCCAGTTGACATAAATACTGCAGAAGAAATTCAGTCACTGCTAGTAAACCCACCACATCTTGATAAATATAGCAGCTTAAAAAAAGCCTTGATCAAGACCTTCGGCAAATCCCAGACCCAGAAAGACACAGAACTCCTTAATCTTAATGGTCTTGGTGACAAACGCCCAACTGCTCGACTGCGCAAGATAAATGCACTGAATGATGACCCTGTCACTCTGAAACGTGCATTATTTCTCATGAACCTTCCCCCGGACATTCGAGGCATTTTAGCCGGGCACAATCTTACAGACACAGAAGAATTGGCTGAGGCAGCTGACAGGATCTGGGAGACACGCATGTCCGGTGTGCAACATATTTCCTCATCACCATTCCTGACTTACCCTCAGCAGGATGTAACAACCACACGACCACAGTCAGAGGAGACTGTTGCTGCAATTAAGACAGTCCGCCAACGTGGACAGCCTCTTCAACATAGCATGCCCAACTCTATTTGCTATTATCATCAACGATTTGGACCAGACGCCCGTCGCTGCCAAGATGGTTGTAAATTTTCCAGTTTACTCAAACTCAAAGGAAACAAACAAAACTTGCCTTCTTCGGGAAACGCTTCGGCTGGCCGATGAACGTGGAATCGGTCAGCAATCCAAATTCAAACACGTTTTCCATTTATGATAGACGTTTGGGACAATCTTTCTTGATCGATACTGGTGCTGATGTTTCTCAACTCAAGACCGCAGAACATTAACACCTTCTATTACACTCTCTGCTGCAAACGGAACATCAATCAAAACCTGGGGTAAACGCACCATCACTTTCGAAATAAAATCTAATCAAGTCCTCAATCACGAATTTTACCTGGCAGATGTGACACGTCCCATCCTGGGTGCGGATTTCTTTGTTTCTAACGCCCTGATAATTGATCTAAAAGGAAAACGACTCTTGTCTATGGACAACATTTCTGTTCCACTTAAATATACTAATTCACCCATAAGCCTTGCCGGCCTCTCAGTGCACCCAAGTACTGCATACTCTGACCTCCTTCAACAGTTTCCAGACCTTGTCATTCCCCAGTTTAACTCATCTCGCAACAAACACGGCGTGGAGCATCACATAATCACCAATGGGCCACCCGTCCACGCTCGAGCGCGCCGTCTCAATCCAGAAAAACTGACTGCAGCAAAGGCTGAATTCTTCAAGATGGAGCAGATGGGAATCATCCGTCGCTCTAAATCAGCATGGGCATCCCCTCTACATGTAGTTTCCAAATCGGATGGCCAACTGAGGCCTTGCGGTGACTACAGACACCTCAATGTTGTGACCAAAGATGATCGGTATCCTCTACCTCATATTCACGACTTCAATAGCCGCCTTTCTGGATGCAACACCTTTTCCAAGATCGACCTGATTAGGGGCTATCATCAAATTCCCATGGCAGAGTCGTCAATTCCAAAAACAGCAATCATTACGCCATTTGGGTTGTGGGAATTCGTGCGGATGCCATTTGGCTTGAAGAACGCTGCCCAAGCATTTCAAAGACTCATGGATGGCATTTTGAGAGACATACCTTTCACTTTCGTCTATGTTGACGACATTTTGGTTGCCAGTCATTCACATAAAGAACATATTGAACACTTACGGGAACTTTTTCAACTCCTCTCTACAAACGGACTTGTGATCAACAAGGCGAAATGCGTTTTCGGTGTTAGCGAGTTGGATTTTCTTGGCCACCGTGTGACTGCTGAAGGGATTCTTCCACTACCGGACAGGGTGGCTTCTCTACGTGACAGTGCCCCTCCCACTGACCGTGCCGGCCTTCAGCGATTCCTTGGCTTGCTAAACTATTACCACAGATTTATCCCACACGTGGCAGACTTCCTTGCCCCACTACATTCTCAGGCAAGTGGCAAAGGACAATCCATCGTGTGGTCTGATGACTGCAATACGGCGTTTGAAAAGGCCAAGGAGGCTTTGAAACACGCTGTTCTCCTTCACCATCCCCTACCAAATGCCCCAACAAGTCTTACAGTTGACGCTTCCAACTCAGCTGTCGGTGCACAACTTGAACAAAAGCAAGGTCATAACTGGGTCCCGCTTGCCTTCTTTTCTAGGAAGCTCTCAGCCACAGAAAAAAAATACAGTGCGTTTGACCGCGAACTGCTCGCCGCTTACAGCGCTGTCAAACACTTCAGGCATTTCCTGGAAGGTAGGGCATTTACATTATTCACAGACCACAAACCACTTGTCTCCGCTCTCTTCAGTCAAACTGACCGCTCGCCTCGACAAACAAGACACTTGTCTTACATCGCCGAATTCACCACTGATATTCAGCATATCACAGGTCAATTTAACGTGGTAGCTGATGCCTTCTCGCGTTTTAATATTATGACGCCCACAGACTCAGCCATTTGTTCCATTACTGATTTCACTAAACTTGCATATGACCAGGTTCACTCACAGGAAATGAAATCTTATCGCAAATCTACCACAGGTCTTACACTTGAGAACACGCCCCATTCTTCCAACGTCATGGACTCGACAAATTTTTGACCAGATTCACGGTCTCTCCCACGCCGGCGCACGGCCCACACAACGCGCCTTCAGTCAACGTTTCGTTTGGCATGGGATGAAAAGAGACATACGTAAATGGTGTAAAGAGTGTCATCATTGTCAATCTTCCAAAGTGCATAAGCACACCCGAGCACCACTTGTCGACCGGCCACTACCAACGAATCGATTTAGTAGCCTCCATGTTGATCTCGTTGGACCACTACCCATCAGCCAAGGTATGACTTACTTGTTTACAGTCATCGATCGCTTCACGGGGTGGCCAGAGGCAATTCCTCTTCCAGATGCTCATGCTTCTACCTGTGCTCAAGCTTTGATACACCATTGGATTTCCCGATTTGGTGTTCCTGAAAACATTACTTCCGACCGTGGCGCACAATTCACATCGGCACTTTGGACAGAGTGCAACAGGTGTTTGGGCATCAACGTCAACCGAACAACCGCATATCACCCTCAAGCAAATGGGATGATTGAACGATTCCATCGCCAACTGAAGGCAGCACTGAAAGCCCGGACCACAGGCACAAACTGGTATTCGGAGATACCCATTGTGTTGCTGGGGATTCGTACATCCTGGCGAGAGGACTCTGGCTGTTCCCCCGCTGATTTAGTCTACGGTTCAACCCTTCGTCTTCCAGGAGAGTTTTTGTCGTCGACTGGTCCTGAAACATCTACACAAAAGTCAGAATTCGTTCAGCGGCTACAAAACACAATACGTTCCATGAAACCACCACCCCCCAAGTTTCACGGCCAACAGTCCACATATGTGCCATCCAACCTGGCATCTACTGGTTACGTTTATGTGAGAATTGACTCGCACAGACATCCGCTCCAGCGTCCATACGACGGCCCTTATCGGATTATTGACAAAAGGGACAAATATTTCATTTTGGACATGAAAGGTCGCTCTGAAAAGATTTCCATCGATCGACTAAAAACTGCACACCTCTCACACTCAGACACTAACATTAGCCACACAACAGCCAACCCAAAACCATTGACATTACCTCATTCAGATGACACGCAACTGAAACGCGTGAATTCGACCCCTGTCACGGGACGCCTGGCGACAACAACTCGATCAGGTCGAGAATCTCGGCTACCACCAAGATTCCGCTGAACAACTGTTGCGCCCCGCTGGGGGAGGGGTAGTGTGGCGACCAGTTATGTCGGTGCTTCGCACGAACATTTGTCTTACATTTTAAGCACTACGACGCACTTCTATTGTATTCAATGTTTACTTCCGTTTTCTTAGTCTTGTACGGTTCGTCCTCTGATTAGTGCTGGGTCGAGTTTGAAACGATCAAATCGAGCGGGTTTTCGATCGAGTCCTCTAAAATCGAGTCGGTTTCGGGCGGGTTTCGAGTCAGTGACGTCATCGAGCAGTGATTCGTTTGAAAAAAAAAAAAACACGAGCATCTCGGTTGCCACAGGAAACTTCACAGTCCCCTCCCTCTCTTATGTCTGTGGCTGGCTTGACTGCAGCTGGTTATGATGGGGGCTGCCAGATGGCCAAGTTCAAAATTGGTTACTAAGAAATGTTTTTCTATTATTATTCATTTTTAAAAAAAAATCTTTTATTTAAAAAAAAAATGAAAAGATAAGTTTTATCCAACTGTAGTCGATTGTTTTATTAATTAAAATCAATGAGTTTTTCAAGGGAGTCAGGATGATTGTGGTGTTTGATAATGTGAGGTTCTATTTGACTATTTGGCCAAGAAAAAATCTGGCTGTTTGGAAGCCTTGATTTTATTTATTTTGATTAATTTTTTTTATGATCGTTCGTCGCATCACACGCACACACCCACACACGCACGCACACACAGGCACACACACACACACACACACACACACACACGCCATCAAAACTGCATCAGTTGTTGATTTGGTGATGGGGTGGCACGTCAACCCCCCCCCCCCCCCCCCCCCCTAATCAGAGAAGGAATACAGCGATATTCACCTTGACATATTTCATATTTATGTCGCGCCAAAAGTTGTCGGGTGTAACCTACATAACCGCCCCCACCTCACATTTGTCACTGGTCGTCATCGAGGCGCGCGCTTTCTTGCTTTGTCGGTTACCTTTCATCACACATGTTCAAATCTTTATCTTATAGCCTATTTACTACTGCTATTAATTTTATTTAAACAGGTGATATTACGGTTGTTGCCTTTCCTGCTCTCGGCTTAGTTAGGTTGCTTTAAAATTTGGGCAGGAATATGAATATTTAACATTGTTACTTCCTGTTTAGTTTTTCTTTGTGTATGTATGTATGTGTGTGTGTGTGTGTGTGTGTGTGTGTGTGTGTGTGTGTGTGCTGTTGTTGTTGTTGTGGCTGTTGTTGTTTTGTTGAGTTTTGGGGGGTTTTTTTGTTTTGGGTTTTTTTTTTTTTTGGGGGGGGGGGGGGTGCTTTTCTGACATCCAAACACCAAACCCGAGACTATTTATTTATTTACATTTAGTTACTTTGTTTGGTTTCTTTTTTTTTCTCTTCATTTTGTTTTTTTTTTTTTTTTGGTGTTTTTTTTTTTTTTTTTGTTTTGTTTGTTTTTGTTTCCTTTTTTTGGGAATGGGAAGAAGGGGTAGTTTTATCCTTAGTCTTTTTAAAAGATGTATGGGATTACCTAACTTGGAACGCACAATAGGGATCGGCGTCGTTTCTGAGTTCAGTCAATTTGTTTTTAATTTTTTTTATTGCTCAGTCCATTAAAGTGGAAGTAGGTATGTAGCTGGGTGGACGCTATTTTAGATCAACGGAAAGCACTTTTCGATTTACTAGCATCCTATTAAAAGTTTGGGGTCCCAATAGCTCAGTAGGTAGTGCACTCGCTTAACATGCAAGGGAACCGGGCTCGATTCCGGGTGAAGTAGATACATATATTCTGACCCCTTGTCTACCTAGTAGTGATTGGGAAGCAAAGTCTGTTAAATCTGGCGGAAAGTTCCTTGCGATAGACTAATGGGCAATTGCTTTCGTAAGTTTTCCGATATGGAAACCGGACTGAACTCCGGCTTCATCGGGCCCAATAGCTCTGAAGAAGTACTTTTTAAAAAAAAGATTAAAAGCATGCATTTGTTGCGATCCTTAATGTTGTGATTATTAGTTGTTCTGTGGCTCAGCGGTAAGGTGTCTCTTCTTGTCATAAATCAAGCGATGTTAAGCGTTGTAAGTGGTCGAGTGGGTGACAGTGATCCTGGAAAATTCTGATCCCGAAGTTAAGTCCTTGTGTAAGGCACTTACCACACATTACTTTACTCGACTCAGGTGTGAATGTATAACTATCTATAAGCAGTGACGGATACTATTAAGAGTTTTAGTACAAAAAAGACCCGAAACAGGCGACTGGTACTTTATGAAATGGATGTAGGTTTGTATGGCCTGCTAGGGGAAAATTGAATTATTATGAAGTTCATTGATCCGTGGAAATGAGCTTTGAATTCATACACCTGCTTGACCACTCCGATTCCAATATAAACGACTGATTAATGTTCCCATATTATAAACTATAGTTAGCTGAAAATCTTTCTCTGTCGGGTCCCCAAAAGTATGGAATAAATTAGACAAAGAAATCAAAGACGCTCCCGAGCTTTAATAATTTTAGGATTCTTTTGAAACTATTCCTTTTCAGATAAGTTAGCAATAGTATTTGTTTTGTTTTTTTCTTCCTAGGTATGGTCTTTTAGGAGCAATTTGTGAATTCTGCGAGCTGTTTTGATTGATGATTACATTAACATGTGTTGATATTTATTTTATTAAGGTGATGATGATGCTGGGCTGCTGCTCCTGCTGATAATGATGGTGAAGATAAATAAATTATAAAAATAATGATAAATAAAATTCCCGTTATTCATCCCATAGGGGAGGTTTTTCTCTACGGTCTATTCTAAGGGAAGACTGGAATAACCCAGGCGTCAGCCACAGTGCAGCGCCGCAAATTGAGCTAGGACGAGGTGACTTGCTCAAGGCCACACAGTGCAGCGGCGGGTGATCGAACTCGGTACCTTTGGGGTGCGAACCAAAGACCGAACCGCTGAGCCACGCTGCCCCTAATGATGATGATGATGATGATGATGATGATGATGATGATGATGATGATGATGATGGGAACTAACAAATTACACAGGCATCTAACATTGAAACATTCCATATTCAAAGCTAACGTTTTACTTTACTGTAGGGTAGTGTTCATTGATAGATGGATGCGTGTGTGTCATAGAAATAGCCATAGTGTCTGTCTGTCTGTCTGTCTGTGTGTGTGTGTGTGTGTGTGTGTGTGTGTGTGATATTCAACCTTTAGTAGGTTTAATGAAGTCTTGTCACACACGCGTGATACACCTACACGAATTTCCCTGCCACCCAGACACACTAACATCTGACAAGAAATGAGGGCTGTGGAAGAACCACAGACTACCGTGTGCAAACGTTGGCGATTGGTATCGGATGGCAAACTGTGATCGTTTGATATGATTCGAAACACTCGTTACTCGTTACCCCTCAACTCGCTCGGATCGTGATCGTCTCAAGTCTCAAGATCGTCTCAAGCTCGTCTCAAGTCTCAAGATCGTCTCAAGCTCGTCTCTACTCGTCAACTCGAATGATCGTTTTATCAACTCGCTCTTCCGGAATTGAGATCGGACGGTGACTCGTGGCTTCGCGCTCGGATGTCGATCGAGTAAAAGCGATCGAATAACCCAACACTACCTCTGATCCATACAATCAATCAAAGTTCTATCCACTATTAAACGTTAGCAATAATCTATACACGGATTTTGTTATTACTTTATTGTATCATTACTGACTATTTCTACAACGTCATGTGATCGAGTAACTTCGCATTGCTTTGCTTGGCACAAAAATAAAGAAAATAAAAGTGGGTGGGAGTGTTTTAGCTAAACAACATAATTTTCATATTAAGAAATAAGCTAGAGAGCTGCGCCGGTGTTACCAATACTTAGCTTCTACTTCTATACCAGGACAAATCATTCGTTTGGACAGAAAAATAAATAAAAAACTTACCGCTTACCGTCAAAAGCAGTTTAGATTTGAAGATACATTTGTTTTCTATAAAAAAACATTCGGTACTAGACAATCCTTGATGAATATCAAAAGTTGTGTTTGAAATTATATCCTAAATATTTTCATGATTCATTCCTCGCTAAATCGTGTGTGTTTTTCGTCTGTTCAATGGTTGGTGCCAAGTTGGTGCCAAGTTGGTGCCTGCCGCCTGCCGCGCAAAACAAAGGTTTTTTTAAAAGTTTATTGAGAAAAAGATACGGAAAAAAGTGTCCCTAGATAGGTATGCAATTTGGTGCATAAGTGCAGTAAAAATTGGTGCGCAAAATTAGTTCGTAGAGGATGCGAGACTGTGTGTGTGTGGTGTGTGTGGTGTGTGTGTGTGTGAGTATGTGTGTGTGTGTCTCTTTCTTTCTTCCTTTTTTTTTTTGGGAGTGCCTACGTACACGGTAACGGGGCATCTAGCCTCAGGATCTATGTACACGTAAAACGGTTTACCGTTGCAACATTCTGTCAGTGATGTTCCTCGCTGTCGTGACCGCGCGCGCTCGTGTGTGTGTGTGTGTGTGTGTGTGTGTGTGTGTGTGAGTTGTTTTTGTTTAATCAAAACAATTTTAACCATTAATGGCGAGATTCCATCTTACACTCCCCAAACTCCAGATCTTAGTCTTAATGTTATCATTAAAAGACAAGCTTTGCGATTTATAGTTTAATTGAAGCCCGAGTCGAAATATACTCTTACTACTGCTCTCTTGGTGGAAACGATTTATTCTGCATAAGCAATCTGGAGAAAAAAAATCAGTGTCACTGTAAAAGGTTAAAAATTCACGAAGTACGCTCCGTGAACACCGCTGTAACAATTCTTTGATCTACGTCATCAGGCAACCCATTGTTTCTTTCATCTTTTCCCATTCCCCCTTACTATCCCCCCCATCCCCCCGCCCATCTCTCTCTCTCTCTCTCTCTCTCTCTCTCTCTCTCTCTCTCTCTCTCTCTCTCTCTCTCTCTCTCTCTCTCTCTCTTGTCATAATGTTATCCCTTCCCCTTCCCATCTCAATGTAAAATGAAAACGTTCTGTTGTTTGCAGATACATGTATGATTGTTTTGTTTTCTCTCTCTCACTAGGCTAGGATTAAAAACCAAGACATCAGGTAATGGGTGTCTAATGCCAAAGTATAGATTCTCTCTTTGGCCAATTTAGTCACGCATGTGGCAGTCCAGCTATTTGTATGTTCTGCCTATACCACACAATAAGTGGGATTTTGGGGGTGGGTACGAAAGAAATCAAGGTCATAAGTAACGGTGCACAAGAGCTGTATAGGGAATTGGTTTCGGGGGTCTTGCAAATACCAAATATTTTATGGAAAGCTCTTTCGAACTCCAAGACGTCTGGTTTGTTTTGCTATCTTGGAACAAACGAAACAGAGATGTCTTGATGTGTGGCCTAGTTGTCTGATTTTGTGACCTAGATGTAAGGTTTTGTGACTTTTGTATCCTTTTGTGTGTGCAAGCCATGCGGGTAAGTACAGCGATAGCTTGCCAGTTGAGGAAAAAAAAAGGAAGAAGCAGCGTATCCGCATTTGAAAAACAAAACAAAAAACAAAAAAACTGAAAAAACAAAACAACTTAACCTTTTAAAGGCGAATATCAATCTTACTTGGACCAAAAATAAAATCTTACCGTTTTCATCAAAAGACAAAAAACAAATTACAATTTAAAAACTTGAGCTTTTATATAGAGCAATATCCACCCAACGTGCTCAAAGCGCTTTTTATCAATATTCTTACTGCTCTTATGGTGGAAACGGTTTTTTTTCTGCGTTAAAAAATAATATAAATGAAGACTATTATTTGAAAAACAAAAAAAAATCAGTGTCACTGGCAAAGGGTTAATTGCAGTACTCCTGCATCCTGTGAGACTCCTACGGCACTTGCTAATCATAAAAAAGGAAATAGCAGCAATCAACAATACTAAGGTGAAAAAAAAAGAAGAAAAAAAAGTGGGTGGGGGGGGGGGGGGGGGGGGGAGAGCAAACCCAGTAGCAATGCAACCTTTTAGCGGCGAAATTCGATCTTTGACCTAACACCAAATCTTCTATCATCAAAAGACAAGTAACGGCAAAACTATTATAGACAATTGAAGTCCGAGTTGCGATAGTCTGACTACTCTCTTGGTGGAAACGCTGTATTCCCCGTTAACAATAATAAAGATAAAAGCAAACTACTATCTAAAAGCAAAAAATTAGCTTCGCTGTTAAGGGGTTAAGAACACCTGCAACTGCAACTGCCAGCATCCTTGAGATGCTCGACGTCACCAAGGTCACCAATCGACACGTCTCCCTCTCGTCGGCATGCACCCCCCCCCCCCCCCCCCCATCCACTCTTTCAAGGTGGTGGTGGCGGCGGATAAAAAAGGCCTTTTTCTCTTTCATTCAATCAACTGGTCTGCTGGTGGACCCTAGGCCTCTCTACAAGTCCAAGAAATAATACTCACTTTTTCTCTGCTCCAACGAAAATATCTACCCCCTACCGGTCTAATTATTTGTAGCAGACGACAAATTTCTCAAAACGGTCACGTGACACTATAAAAACAACACAGGAAGTCCATGAAAGCTTATTTACGGCATTTCCTTTGAACCGTGTAAACAACAAAATTTCGTTTTCATTCGACTCAACGGGTCAGATTGGCCGGTATTTTTTAACGAACTAAAGTTCTGAAAAATCAAAATGTTTCTTAGAAAGTTGAAAGATGCTAGTTTTTGAAACAGAGGTAGGTTTTTAAAAAAAATCTTTATATTTTACGTAAAAGCATGCTCAAGGCGAGTTGGACGTGCAGCGGAGGTTGGTAGGCCAAAGGCCCACCTCTCTAGTTGTGTGTTTGTTATTCTCTAAATATCTAAATCTAAACTTCTAACCAAGCGAAGCTGAAATCTCAGACTCAGACTCACTGAATCACTCAACTTCATCAGATTAGTTTCCCGGACAAAAATGTGTGCTTTCGACGATCTGTGACCTTTTAAACCGTTTCCATTAGCATTGACAAATATCAACAGGTTACTTTTTTCGTTATAATTCTTTTTCTATGTATTTTTTTCTCGCGAACCGAGTCGTCTAACATTGGCCGCCATCTTTGTTGACGCCGTTTCTTAGTTACTAGTCAGAGACTAAACGATCAAGTCCGACTCGAGCAAGTGACTAAATCTTGGCCAAACTTAGTCCGAAGGTGACGTGATTTTAGTCTGGGACTAGCTTAGTCAGCTCACATTAAATCCGATTTTTTCTAGTCATTTACTAAAGTCAGAGATAGTCCGGGACTAAGCGCTACGCGTTCATTAGAACGGGCCCAGATCGGTTTGCTATTCAAACCTAATGGCCATGATTTAAACTAACAATCCCTATAACGGGCAGGTCGAACGATCATTCTCCTATGTCTCGTGATCATATGTTGGAGGAGAGGGCGGTGATGTAGCCAAAGCATTGTTGTCGTTATCGATGATTGCTGTCGGGCGATTTGCTCCATATTCGAAACTAGATTGGCCTGCTGAGAAAGATGGTTCACATTCATCCGTTCGCCTAGGAATAACGACGATATCATTTGGTTTTAGTATTGTAGGAGCTGTAGTTTATTCGTTGACATTCCGATGACGAAGATGAATACGGTTTCTATGTTGCTTCCCAAGCAGGGACGGCTGGTAATAATGGGCAGGGTGGGCAAATACCAGCCTGTTTTTTTAAGTTATATGCTGTATTACCAGGTCTGAAATAATCAAATTTAAATTAGATAATTTCAAAAGATACTACTTAAACTTTATACTTCGTACTGAAATCAATTTGTGTGTATTTTTGATAGATTGCACCCCTGAATGCATAAACCAGGATACGCTCCTGTTCTTTTTTATCACCCCCCCCCCCCAACCACTCCACTCCGCCCACATCGTCATCTCATCGTCACGTCGCCTGACGGTGAACTCCGATTTTTGCTGTCTGGCCTCTCTAGTACTAGGTCGGGCTAATTCAAATGAGCCCACCTTATTAACCAGTGAAAACTAAATAGAGATTTTGGCAAACGAACTTTTTCTTATTTATTGCCTTACTTGTGCTGGTACCATTGATGTAATGACTTTGGGAAGGTTCCAGTATTGAATTAAATTTATTTATTTACTAATTTTATATCAATTTAGTATTAATTTGTGTTGTTTTTATATATTTATTTATCCATTTAAACTTTTCTTTTTTTCTCGTGCTTCTCAAAACTCATTTATTTAAATTGTTTTCTTATTTGTTTTTTGTTGTTGTTGTTGTTGTTGTTGTTTTGGGTTTTTTTGTTTTGTTTTGTTTTTTAACAAATTAATTTGTTAGTTCTTTTTTTTTTTAATTTTTAAAGTAATAACCGCTGTATTTTTATTGCCAGACAAAATAATTTTGCAAAACAATGTCATTTTCTATTGTATTCCGTCTAATAAAACAAAACATTTTTATTCAAAAGTCACGACTAAATAAATATATAAAATACAACCACCATTTTTGGTTTTCTCAACAATTGAATTAGTATACGAGAAATACTCTTCTGAGAAAGGAGAGAATTGAATTCTAACTAAGTTATAGAGGAAATACGGAAGGGTGGGCAGATTCCGTACTTGCCCGTCCTGAAGAAGATAGTTCGCGATGAAGAGGCGGGAAGCTCGGGGTTGGTTGGGTAAGGAGTAAAGATAACACGGTCGTTATTGTTATAGTCTAACGAATGCATGAGGAGAGATTGGTATCATTATTTTGTCTTAATTGTATTGTATGAAGTATTGGCGAAAGCCTAAGATTAAATAAACTTTGTTTTTGTTTGTCTTATTTTGATTATGGAACTGATACTGATACTTGTCATAGCAGACCTGCCTACTTGAAATAGGAAAATAAAAATCGTAGTTTTCAGGGCTAATAAAATCGTAGATATTTTAACTACCCTTTAAAAAAATGACCGGAATTTCGTCTGTTTTGATAGATATCAAATGAAAAGAAAAAATGATTGGAAACGTACTAATGATGGTGATGGTGGTAGTGATAGTGGTAGCGGTGGTGGTAGTAGTAATGATGGTGGTGGTAGTAATGATGATGGTAATATTATTATTGTTATTGTTATTATTATTATTATTATTATTATTATTATTATTATTATTATTATTATTATTATTATTATTATTATTATTATTTATTATTATTATTGTTGTTGTTGCTATTATTATTATTGTTATTGTTGCTATTATTATTATTGTTATTGTTGCTATTATTATTATTATTATTATTATTATTATTATTATTATTATTATTATTATTATTATTATTATTATTATTGTTGTACGTATTGGTGGTATTACTATGTATTTTTTTGTGTGGTTATTAATGGTATCAGTTTCTTGTTTGGTTCCATTTACCATTTTTTTTTCCACTTTCAAATATGTGGTCATCAAATTGTATGATTTATTGTCGAAAGCTAAGATTGAATAAACTTTGTAATATTGTATGGTAACCATCATTGTCGACAACATCGTCGTTGTCATCATAATCATCATTATCATCATCATCATCATCATCATCATTATCATCATCACCATCATCTTCATCATTAACAACAACAACAATATTAACAACAAGTACTACAGTAACAATAAAAACAATATCAACATCATCATAAAATTTCCGCCATCGTCTCCACAACTATCTTTCTAACCAACAGCACCACCAAAACCACTACCATATTTACATCCTCCTCCACCACCACCACCGCTACCACTATTCCAACCACTAACACCACCGGCACAATCATTCTAATCATCAAGACAGCAGTGAAATGCAATTTGAGCTCTGAATGAAACTCGAGTCATATCGCTGTTGTTGCTGCTCGATTAAAACTTTAAGGTTACTACATACTACTGAAAACCAGTAATGTAACAGAAATATTAATCTCGCCGTTGAGGGATTAAAGCAAATCTTTAATATTTCGAGTGAACGAAATGGACTTGTATTGTCAAGGTGTTGTCGCATTATGTCTCGTCGCTTTATTTTTTAGTTGTATTCTCTTTCGTGATTCATTTTTGATTACGTTTGGAATAATTAAAATCTACTGGTATTGTCATTTCATTGTGAATGTGATTATTTGTGGTTGAAATATTATTTTTTAAAGGTGAAAAAAAAAATAATTTTAAAAAAATTAATTAAAAAATAAATAAATAAATAAATAACTTTTTAAAAAATAAAAAGATAAATTTAAAAATAAATAAATAAATAAAAAATAAATATATGAATAAATAAATTAAAAAAAAATAATTTAAAAAAATTTTTTTTTTAAAAATAATAATAAAAAAAAATAAAATAAAATTTAAAAAAAAAAAAAAAAATAATATATATATAAATATATATATATATATATATATATATATATATATATATATATATATATATATATATATATATATATATATATATATATGACCGAATCATCTTTGCCCCACCACTGTAAATAGGCTAGAACCGCCCCTGTTCCCAAGCGATGTTTTGATTTGATACGAAAGGGTTGTTCGGCGGTAGATGTACTGATTACTGTACCTTGCTAACGTTGAGGTTAAACCCAGACTTTGAAATATTGACCAAAGCGAGTTGGTAGATCTGCCCGATCGATTAATGATGGGAGAGATGATTGTGTCTGTTGTCCCTTGGTTAAAACAAAGAATTGTCTTGAACGTCTGACGTTTTTCAGGCTGTCATCATAGAATTTTTTTTTGGTCCTGAAATTGACGGCTTTCGCATTATTTATAGCAGCGATGTACACTTTCTTATCCACAGCGTCTCTGGACTTGAGCCATTTTCTTTCTGTCCGCCTCCTGGCTAAACCAGTCAATTTTATTTCTGTATTATACCAGGGAACTGTGTTTTCAGTCCACCAGTGAACTGAAAACACAGCTGTGTATTCAGTCCACCGGAAATAAAAATATTTTAAAAGGCCCAATTATTGTCTATACTTATAATCGATAGTGACAACTTTGGTACTGAGCCTATAATAGGCATCATCAGAAATGCACAGGCATAAAATTTATAGCAATTCAACGGCTTAATAATATCATTTACAGTGTTTTATTTACTCTCGGAATATCTTGATTGAGAGTTGTTCGAAACCGGGTGCCTGAAATAGATCTCAATTCTCGAAACCGATTTATCAAACATTGACGAGATTCTTACCGTGGCTGCGAGATAGTCATTGGCCCGGCCAATTTGGCCAAAATTGGTCACACATAGAATAATGTTTCTAGATTTAATTCAAAATTAACATTTATATTTATTTTCTATTTTTCCTAGTCCTTTAGAATTTATTTGTGTTTATCAAAACCGATGAATTTTCCAAGGAGATCAGAGTTTTAATATTGCTTGCCCAAGTAAGGTTCTATTTTGTCACTTTTGACATCGATCACTGGCCTCGAGTACGACTGTGCCCTATTATAGGCACCATCAGACATGCAAAGGCATAACATTTGTAGCAATTCAACGGCTTAATAATATCATTTACAGTGTTTTATTTACTCTCAGAATATCTTGATTGAGAGTTATTCGAAACCGGGTGCCTGAAATAGATCCCAATTCTAGAAACCGATTTATCAAACATTGACGAGATTCTTACCGTGGCTGCGAGATAGTCATTGTCCCGGCCAATTTGGCCAAAATTGGTCACACATAGAATAATGTTTCTAGATTTAATTCAAAATTAACATTTATATCTATTTTCTATTTTTCCTAGTCCTTTAGAATTTTTTTGTGATTATCCAAACCGATGAATTTTCCAAGGAGATCAGAGTTTTAGTATTGCTTGCCCAAGTAAGGTTCTATTTTGTCACTTTTCACATCGATCACTGGCCTCGAGGCCTCCCCCCCCCCCCTCCGCCCCGGGCAGTCTTGACCTTTTCTTCTTCCTTCCAAGATCCTTTTCTTTCAAAATCATTCCTAGTCCTTTGAATTGAAGGGCTGGTCTATTGTTTATCCTCTATCTTGTAAAACTATAAATTTTTCGACTGGTATCACATTTATTCCTTTCTACTAGCCCTAAAATGACCTCAATGTTTTATAAGCGCCATCAAATCTTTAAAAACAAAAGAGTCCTTAAAAGAATGTAGAGTCATCTTCCTTGCTGCTCACGCCGATATTATCTACACCAAAAGTGTTTCAAACTGTAACCTTATAAATAAGGATAGGAACCAAAAGAAAAAAAAGAAAAATCGAGTACAAGTAGCTACAAAGCAGTCCTAAACCTCTCTCTCTCTCCTCTCCTCCTCTCTCTCTCTCTCTCTCTCTCTATATATATATATATATATATATATATATATATATATATATATATATATACTCTATCTCTCTCTCTCCCTCTTTCTCTCTATCTCTAATCTCTCCCACCCCACCCCCCCCCCCCTTCTCTCTCTGACGCTCCCTTAAACACATTCAAGACCCTATAACTATAAAGTTGTTCTCTCTATTTCTTTTTTCTTTTTTTTTTCTTCTTTTTTTTTTTCCTTTTGGTTGGTTTTGTTTTGTTTGTTCGTTTTTGTTTCGTTTTTCTCCGGATTCATATTGCTACGTACAAGAAATACACAAGGCAATACATTTTGACGTCTCTGATCTAAATTAAAATAATAATCTTAAAAGTGAGTAAAAGTAAATATTTTTTTAAAAAAATAAAGGTCGATCAAACTTCTCGAGTCACCAGGAATGGCCTCAACGTGTTGAACTTGAAAATTAAGAATATTTTGCCAAGAGAGGACTCAGGCGTGCTCGAGGCCAGTGATCGATGTGAAAAGTGACCAAATAGAACATTACTTGGGCAAACAATACTAAAACTGTGATCTCTTTGGAACACTCATCGGTTTTGATAATCATAAAAATTCTAACGGACTAGGAAACATTAAAAATAGATATAAATGTTAATTTTAAATTAATTATAGAAACATTATTCTCTGTGTGGTCAATTTTGGCCAAATTGGCCAGGTCAATGGCTATCTGACAACCATGGTAAGAATTTGTTTACATTTCAGGCTCCTGATTTCGAACAACTCTCAATCAAGACTTTTCGAGAGTAAATAAAACGCTGTAAATGATATTATTAGCCGTCAAATTGCCACAAATGTTATGCCTGTCCATTTCTGATGATGCCTAACCTACAATAGGCTCAGTAGCCATGTCGTCATTATCGATTAAGGTAACAAGTTTGACGATAATTATTGGTCCTTTTTAAATATTTTTATTTCCGGTGGACTAAATACACGGCTTATACCAGGGTGCTTGACGCCTCACCTTCACTACTCTAGTTTTTAAGGGAGCATGCTTGTCCACCGTACCAACAATTGACTCGTGGAGACCATTTCCATCATTTTTATTTTTTTACGTCATGGTCAAGGTCTTGTTTTAAAATGTGCATGAGTCTACATTCTACGAGATATTATAATGTGGCCATGGTTGTTTGTAGGACAGCTTACAAGTTGAATAGAGTTGTTTGTATCAATAAACTCCTTGAATACTATTATTATTATTATTATTATTATTATTATTATTATTATTATTATTATTATTATTATTATTATTATTATTATTATTATTATTATTATTATTAGTATAGTGTATAGTAGTAGTATTATAGTAGTAGTATAGTAGTAGTAGTAGTAGTAGTAGTAGTAGTAGAGTAGTATAGTAGTAGTGTAGTAGTAGTAAGTAGTAGTAGTAGTAGTAGTAGTTAGTAGATAGTAGTTAGTATAGTAGTAGTAGTAAGTAGTAGTAGTAGTAAATAGTAGTAGTAGTAGTAGTAGTAGTAGTAGTAGTAGTAGTAGTAGTAGTAGTATAGTAGTAGTAGTAGTAGTAGTAGTAGTAGTAGTAGTAGTAGTAGTAGTAGTAGTAGTAGTAGTAGTAGTAGTAGTAGTAGTAGATAGTAGTAGTAGTAGTAGTAGTAGTAGTAGTAGTAGTAGTAGTAGTAGTAGTAGTGGTGGTGGTAGTAGTAGTAGAAGTGGTAGTAGTAGTAGTAGCAGTGCCGGAATACAATAGGGGATTTTCTTTAGTGCTATAAACTTCAAATAATCTACTTCCCCCTATCATTTTCTTGTTTACTGGCGCTGAAATAACCGTTTACTTTTGCAAGATCCGTAAATCCCCTAAAATCAAAACAAACAACGAAAGTGATCTTCTCTCACATGTTAGTGAGACATGACTTGAGCTTAGAAAGGTGGGTGATATGACAGGTGTACAACACTGTGGCAAGTTGATATCCTTGTCGTTATAGAAATGGAACAAGCCGATGGCATACCAGTAAAGTCAAATCTTTTTTGCATGAAAAGGTCCAACTTGGGAATACAGTTGAAGACAAAGATTTTTTCATGTCTGAATGTGGTTTTACAGAAAAATAGCAAGGAAATGTGTTGCCTATTAAATAAAAATGTATCAGAAAATGGCAAAAAACTTAAACTTTATTATGATATTTTAAAGTTACAATGCATACGTGGTATCACAGTTACGTTGAAAGCAGTTTACTTTCTTATACAGAGAAATTGTAATACTATACCAACACCACACTATGTGGATGTCACCTCATTGCTCCTCACTCCCAACGTCCACCCCTAAATCACGAATGTTAGATACTGTAAAGCGTCATAAAGACACGTTTTCAAACATATTTATTTGTATGCGTAGAGAATATGCCACAGTTTAAATGCTGCTGTCATTTGAATTGTTGATTTCAACCAGAACCATTTTAGCGGACGTCTCTGTAGAAGGTATCTCCGTTGTTCCTTTAGCAGAGCCAGATGCTGCAGAAGTTGAAGAAGCCCCTTCTGTCTTAGCTTGGGAACTGGTAGATTTTGTAGGATCGTCAAACATTGCCTGCCAGGGAGGACAATTAGATGATACTATAGTCCGTTTCAAAATACATGATCACAATTTTCGACCTGTTTCTCTCATACCGTACTATGTATTGTCAGAAAACGATAGGGGCTGCCTGAAGCCGGTGATCGTAAAATACTAACGAAGGAGTGAAAATGGAGAGGCTTCGTATGGGAACAAAACAGACAATGGACGCTTCGGGTACAAACCCTTCGTCAGCACAACAATACACAAATTAACGTGGAAAACAAATAAAATAAAATGCAAAATAACTTGTATCGTCTGTACTCAATGGTATTGCAGTATGAATGAAGCGTTAGGGTGGCGTGGATAGTGGGTAGGGGGCCCCATGGGAGTGATACGATTGATAAGAAAAGGTCAGTGTCGGGGAACAGAACCTACCAGAAAACAATGGAAGATAAAAGACATATTATTATTATTATTATTATTATTATTATTATTATTATTATTATTATTATTAGTAGTAGTAGTAGTAGTAGTAGTAGTAGTAGTAGTAGTAGTAGTAGTAGTAGTAGTAGTAGTAGTAGTAGTAGTAGTAGTAGTGACCTAAATGCAGTAGTAGTAGTAGTAGTAGTGACCTAAATGCAGTAGCTGTAGTGGCAGCAGTAAGAGCAACAGTGGTTGTGAGTATGGGTGACGTTGTCATCTTAAAGGCCCAAAGATAGAATGGACTAAGAGGTTGTTGCCCATTCAACACACCCCCCCCCCCTTGGCCGTGACTTTTTCACACCCCCCCCCCCACCGCCCCCTACTGTTCCGCTACAACTCTCTACTACTACTACTACTACTACTACTACTACTACTACTACTACTACTACTACTACTACTACTACTACTACTACTAATATGTCTTTTATCTTCCATTATTTTCTGGTAGGTTCTGTTCCCCGACACTGACCTTTTCTTATCAATCGTATCACTCCCCTGGGGCCCCCTACCCACTATCCACGCCACCCTAACGCTTCATTCATACCCGTCATGGCAGTTGTTTTTTGTTTTTTTTTTTGCATCGCTTGCAATTTTTTGCAAATTTTAGCAAATTTTAGAGATTTTACACACACACACACACACACACACACACACACACACACACACACAGACACAAAAAAATATCATTTTTAAAAATATAGTGGGGGCCAGTGATGATAATTTTCCGCGGAATTCTGGGATTTTAGTAATTTTTCATAAATGTTCCGTTGTTTTTGTCATGTCAAACATTTTCTGCTAAGTGGTAGTTCATGAAAAAAAATAAGCCTTCTATCATTTTTTGACACCCCTGCTCAGTTGCATGAATTTTGGTGACACTCCTTTATTTATGACGTTAGTCTAGACACACTGGCACCACATGTCAAAAGTAGCACAAGACACATGGTGGCCATGGATGAGAAGATGATCGAAAGGGAAGGGGATGGAGCAAATGGGTGTAAATATTTGTGTACTTTTTAGCTGTAGCATGATAGTACATTTGGCGAATTTATAAGTTTTATAAGCATGTCTTTCTATTTTTTTTTCTTCCTCTTAAATTTGTGTTTTTGTTTGATTATTATGAATTTGGTAATAGAATTCATCACAACTTGTGTCTAATTATAAAACAATTTTTAAAAAAATTAATCTCTCTCTCTCTCTCTCTCTCTCTCTCTCTCTCTCTCTCTCTCTCTCTCTCTCTCTCTCTCTCTCTCTCTCTCTCTCAGCCACGCTTCTATCTTCATATTATGTTTATAGATATCATTTGGTAATAGAGATAATAATAAGTTAGGCTGATCGATTTAAGAAATGATTGTTTATAAGCTAATTTAAATTTGCTTTGTTGATGGAATCTTTTTTGCAATTGATTAAAGATTCTTATTTATAAGCTGCATCATCACAAGGTTGCAATAATACAGGCACTAGCCGGGTTTGTTATGTAAAAACAAATACCTCCTGGTCTTTTGGCCAAAAGTTTATCATAATCTCTTGATATAGTGGGCAGAATTATAGGCCTCTAAAATGTTTAATTGGAAATGACAATTCATTAAATTATATTTGCAAAAGGTCAGGATGTGTCTAATGATTAGAAGTGCTTTAGGACTAATAATATATTAAATAACTATGAATAGCTATGTTATATTTGCATTAGATTTGGGTTTGACTGACTTTCCTCCTTTTTGACAAATTGTCATTATCATCACTGGGGAACCTGTACTTGTGTCAGGATGAAACATTTAGATAATCTCAAAATAAGTACAATGATAGCGGGTTCTTCCTTTTTCTTGGGTACTTCAATTGTAATTCTTGTTACTAGATCCCATTTTCTTCCTTTTTACGCTGATATGACCTTTTCATTTGTTGCAAGCGCTGTGAAACCTTTAAAAACAAACAAATACCTTTCCCTTTCGTGAACTAATTATGGGTTTCTTTAGGAAAATTAATCGCAAATTTTGCTGTCTTTAGCTTGCAAAATTTTGGATTTTGCTTGCAAAATTTGGGATTTTTTTGTTTTTGTAAAATACGGCCATGTCAGTCATATTGCAACCGCCGTTGAGAACAGACGATACAAGTTATTTTGCATTTTATTTTATTTTATTTGTTTTCCACGTTAATTTGTGTATTGTTGTGCTGACGAAGGGTTTGTATCCGAAACGTCCGTTGTCTGTTTTTCCCATACGAAGCCTCTCCATTTTCACTCTTTCGTTAATATGTATTGTCAAATCTTTGCATACAGTTTTAGATTTTACTAGACCTAATGAATCCTAAATACGAACAATGTATCTTTCACGGTTGTCCCAAAATCGCTCATTCTTGTGATGTTTTGCCGTGTTTCATTTTTACCGCCCAGAACATTAGAATGTTACAGTAACACACACAACATAACGTTATATTTGAGGACTATTTTCAAAAAGGGGTGTCGTGTGGACACTGTACAGAATTATTGACCCCACCACCTCAATTTCCTCATAAATCAAACCAACATACACCAGTCCCATTCCTGTTTCATTCACACAATATTGTGAGTAAAAAGGGTGGAATGCAAATTGTTTACGTAATATTTCACCATTTTGTAGTGATGAATTTCCCTCAATGCCGCCCGTAAATCCCATAGTGTAGTGTGTAAATATATCACTAAACGATATGATTTACACTGTATAAAAATATACTAAAAATCTAAGCCTTATTGCGTGATGCAAGGCAGCCCCTTGATTTTAGTAGAACGTTATTAAACTAACTTTTAAACCAGTTGTTTTTCCTATGAGCAAAAAAATTATTATCAAGGTGTAGTGCAGTCTAAGCAATCATGTCAAATTGCAACGAAATTTATGAGACTATAGGTGTGATCATGGATTTTGAAAGATTTTGTAGTTCTGTAGAACTGTAGTTATATTTATAAAACGTAACATTTTGTCTAAATTATGTGTAAGATGTAGACACAAAATACAAACCTAGAATGTTCCAGCAAACAATAAATCGACCTTCGGTGTTCATTAATTGAAGTTTCATTTTAACGAAATCATATTTAAAACATAGAATTGTCCACACACAAAAAACATGTAAAATGTAGAATGGTTAGAGGGGATAATTAATGGGAACTTTAACTATTGAGATGACTGAATGTCCTTGTCGAAATTCTAAGAGACATTTGTGTTTACTCGATGTGGTATACAGAATGACACCCTTTGTATTTTAACCTATCTTATTCAAATAAAGACAAATCTAGAAAATAAATGTCTTTTAGAAAAAATCTTAGTTTGAAACTCATAGTAAGGATATAATACACATCATTATCTTTTTAAACGAGTATTGGTATTTTTAACACAAAATCATTGAGAACTAGTCATTGTCTAATTAGAGTGCTTATTCATACTTATACTCTCTTTGACCCCTGCCGGAGTCCTTAACTGAGGGGAAACAGTCAAATGTGTAGTTTTAGTTTTGGGAGATGCTTTTTTTTCCTTGTAACTAATCCCTCTGTTATGTATTGTTATGTTTTCTGTTTTGATAAACATTTGCGTGTCCTCCTCTTAGTTGGATCCTGTGCTTATGTCTGGGTGAGACTTTTAAGTGATCTCAAACTAAGTTCACTCTTGGAATCTACATCGGTTCCCAATTTGAATTCATTCTCTTTTGTCTTACTTTTACTTTTGTGGCTTTAATTGTAAATCTAGAATTATTTTTTACATGCCCATTTTCTTCCTTTTTTTACCGGTGCTGAAATGACCTAAATGTGTCACAAACACGTAAAAACCATTCAAGAAAATAAAACAAAAAGTAAATAAATAAATAAAATATTAACTATACATAAAATATGATAAGTGCTTACATCCACATATATAGTCTTAACACCTAAAACCGATTAAGCCATCGTGTACTTACTGGATTGAATATAGATATATATATATATATAATACTCACTCCTTGAGCTCCATAAAGAGGATTGTTGAATCCCCCACTATGTGATATTTCGAAAGTCGGCTGTTCTTCTTGTGCTGATGACATTAGCTCCATCTCTTTTACGACAGCCTTTTCAAAAAGACAGAAATAAAAGGAAACTTAAGTCACACTACGCAAAAAAATGAACTTATTATTATTATTGTTATTATTATTATTATCATTATTATTATTATTATTATTATTATTATTATTATTATTATTATTATTATTATTATTATTATTATTATTATTATTATTATTATTATTATTATTATTATTATTATTATTATTTGGTTTCAATTCCTATTCTCAATGGGAATTTTCAAAAATTCTATCTCGGAATTAAAATTTATTTCAGTTTTCTACCAGCAAAGTCAAACTTAGTTTCTTTGTTATTGTTTTTAGAACACCTTTTGGATGATTAGTGTTCACTAAATAAATATATGAATAGTAATATAAACGTTTTAGGTTACACGTATATTCGTATAGTCCGTTTCAAGACCCGTGCGCACGGAATATCGCCAATTCCTCCAAATTTACGAAATGTGGTGCCGTGAAGTTTTGCAAATTTTAAGTGACGACGAAAGTTATGTGAAATGCCTTTCACAAAGACAAAACGCCCGACCAACTGTTGAGTAAGAGAACTCATTAAGTTTGCACAAGACATGTCATAAAACCTACAGGTCACCCAACAAATATGGTGCATGTTCGCCATTCTTGAATTATGTTCACTGCGGGGTGCGTTATATGAAATATAGATAGTATGCGCTTGGCTAAGAAGCTCAAAACTGGTGTATCCATGAACGTTTATAGTCGGGTTAATACAGTCGAGTGAGCATTACTCATAAACGCGAATGGCAAAAAACAATAACAAAGACCTGACTGACGTCATCTGCATACTATCTATAGTGAAATATCTATACTTCTATCAATACTCCTCATTGTGACAATTTTGCATATTAAATCCATATTGTTGTTATGGTTGTAGAAATCACAGCAGCAAGCTATGCCTCTGGCTTTCAACTTTTAGTAGTGTAAGGTGGAGATTAAATTTTAAAATTTAAGAAACTGCTTTAATAAGTCCCCACACCACACGAG
This sequence comes from Berghia stephanieae, assembly GCF_034508935.2. Classification (NCBI taxonomy): domain Eukaryota; kingdom Metazoa; phylum Mollusca; class Gastropoda; order Nudibranchia; family Aeolidiidae; genus Berghia; species Berghia stephanieae. The sequence continues at coordinate 64,935,054 of NC_088360.1, read as the reverse complement.
CGTTTTACATAGGTTGCACAGAATCGCCTTATTAATTATAATTAAATTAAATAGAGGTCCTCAAATCCTATGATTTCCCCGTTACAGAGTGCATGGAAATATTTAACACCAATGATTAATGAGTAATGAATAAACAAGTTCCAGTAAAAGTAAATCGTATTTATTCCGTTTTAAATATTATGGTACGTATTTACATGCTTTAATATTTATTATTCATTATTGGGCACTAACAAAGGAAAAAAACACAATATTTCTTTATTGTTGTGATTCTTATCTTGGTGCCAGCTGAGGTCCTTAGCCAAACTGGGCGTCTCCCAGGTCTTGCTTGCAAGGGTACCGTTTGAAGCAATGATGGGGTTGGACAGCTCTTCCTATGTCATTGCTTTTCCGTGTTAATCTTCTTTGGCCTGTCTTCGGGACTGGAGTGCTCTCAGACAGAGGTAGAGATAGGGTCTAATAATATTTAATGAAATAGTCTAACACTTGAACGTGAAACGTGTAGACTCATGAATATTTTAAGTAACATATTTATAATGCTAACGCCCAGATAACATGAAATGAACAACTGATAGGTACTCTGGTCTCAAGAAGTACCGGTCTGCGCTAGATAAACAAACTAGCTAAACCATGGTATTGAAAATTATGTTCACATTACATGTAGCAAAGTCATAATGATATCATGCACATCAACCTCATAGGAACAGAGACGTAAAATATGCAGAAAAAGCTGTTGATACAGACTGTAGATCAGAAATAAATTTTAGAAAGTTAATTCAATGTAATCTACTCACCCCTTATTAATGAATATCACACCACTGAATCAGGATAAAAATACGTCTGTTCTTTAAGATGTTTTTGTGGAAGAGACCGTCTTGTTGTGGATCACAGGTTTTATAAAGCTAGCGCGTCCTGTTCATTCCCATATGATTCTTTGTTTTTTACATTGTCCGGTATTGCCGAAGTTTAAGCGATGAGGTACATTAGAGTTTGCTATTTCATGTAGGTGTGAAATTTGCGTCTTCACTAGAGGATTAATTGCGTGACAAATGGAAAATGACAAATCGATAGTTCCACTTGTGACAAGTAGTAACAATTGTTTATATATGTACTGTGCAAGCCCTAAGATATTTTGAACCCAGAATCGCAATCTTGCGTAAAATAAACCCCTGGCCTATGGAAGAGTTCAGTATTCGTAATCACAACAGACTTTAGTGTGTGTATATTCTTAATGTAAAACATCCAAATGGTCACTCATACCAGGCACTTAGTTGGGGCTTTTTATGTTTTTGTTTTTTGTTTTGTTTTGTTTTTCGTTTGTTATTTTTGTTTGTTTTTTTTTTTTGTTTTTTTTTTTTTGTATATACCGCAAAAGAAGAAAAATCCCAAAGTATGTCATTGTAACAGATGCAAAAAAAAATGTCTAACGTCATTAACAATTTTAGTGTTCGAGCCAATTTTCATTAAAATCCTACCTAAAATACCAGACAATGTAAAATTTTAATGACGGTTGGAACGTACTATAGATAGTATGCGCTTGGCTAAGAAGCTCACAACATTGCCATCCGGAAGTATAACGGACCAACACACAAAACTGTGTGTATCCATAAACGTTTATAGTCGGGTTAATACAGTTCAGTGAGCATTACTCATAAACGTGGATGGCCAAAAACAATAACAAAGACCTGAGTGACGTCATCTTCGAACTATCTATAGTTTTGTGTGCTGGTATGTTTCATGTGTTTGTTGTGAGTATATTACAGAACTGTATAGCGTCTATGACACACTGGTTATTCACGAACTGGAACCGAAAGGAGACGAAAATGAAATCACTTAGTTTATAGCCTTATGATCTTGAATTCAACTTTTATAAGGAGTTGATATCGGAGAAAATTCTGAGAAAAGTCCACCTTAGGTGAAAAACCTCTTTAGTCCTTTTCTTATCATTTCTTGCAGGCGTCGCGTAAATGTATACTCTACAGCATAAATCTTTAATAATGAATGTCATATTCCAGGCGCTGATATGATCTGGAAGTTTGTATGAGCGGTTTGATTTCTAACAATGTATCATATCAACCTTTTTTTTTTTCTTTCTCTCTCTCTCTAAATTACTTACATTCCCATCATCAAATGGAGAGGTATCGTACAATGGATTTGCAAATCCTGGGTCCACATGGGTCGCTGTGTGGGGCTGAGCAGGCACACGGGCTGTTGCCTTGGGCATGCGCCGTGGGAGACGTGGAAGTGTTGGCATGGAGACGGTCGGCATTGTGATGCTGGGCATTTTCGGTATCGCGCGGCTGAAAAGAGATCAACAAAAAAACCTACCTAAAATCGTTAATTTTAACTACCTTCTTATTTGAATGGATAACTGATAAATAAAGATAATAAAAATATCCCGTTTCTCAGTGAACAATACAAACCCCGCCTCCAATTCCCTTCATACAATTCAGCAGTCATCAATCATTTTATTGACTAATACTTATTTAAAGGTCTGATAACCTAAATATTTATGGAATGGACATACTCATATTTATTACTATTACATATTATTATCATTATTATTATGACTATTGTTATTATTATTATTATTATTATTATTATTATTATTATTAGTAGTAGTAGTAGTAGTAGTAGTAGTAGTAGTAGTAGTAGTAGTAGTAGTAGTAGTAGTAGTAGTAGTAGTAGTAGTAGTAGTAGTAGTAGTATAGTAGTACTACTACTACTACTACTACTATTATTATTATTATTATTATTATTATTATTATTATTATTATTATTATTATTATTATTATTATTATTATTATTATTATCATTATTGTCATCATCATCATTATCATCATCAGCATCATCATCATCATCATCATCATCATCATCATCATCATCATCATCATCATCATCATTATTTTAGAGTCCATACTTTTCTTAATGCCCGTGGTCTAACTGTAACTACATACTGTATGTACGTTCCACATTACACGTTTGACTGGAGTCATCCGTTCGGTCGCGTTGAATCACGTTTAACAATTTTATATCACTCAGTTTCATTCATTCTCAGGCAATGGCAAATTATCCCCAGTTGTCTACCCTACTCTGTAAAACACACGTATTTAAAAATTTGTCCAGAAAACTTGTCCTTTAAATATCACTCGATTTAAATGACTCTCATCTTGGCAAAAACCCTCAAACCTGGGATTTCGCGAAACCGAATCGAGAGTTTTTGCCAAGATGGTCATTTAAATCGATCGATATTTGAAGGACAAGTTTTCTGGACAATTTTTGAATACTTGTCTTTCCAGAGTAGGGTGGACAACTGGTTAAGTGTCAAGAGATTCGGTTCCCATCGACCCCTGGAATATACCGATCTAATTCAAGATGGCATGCAAAACCGGTGTTTTTTTTTTTTCAAGAATGACAGGTTAAATACCAATGGTGACGGTAGATTAGGTACACACAAGGACAACTATACTGAAAGGATATTCATAATGAATCTTCAGGCAACGCTTGTGGGGGCCAACAAAAATTTTTTAAAATTCATACCAAATTAACAGCAGGGGCATTATATGGAAAGATCTACCTTTTTAGAAAGTGGTTGTGAATGCTGGGTCCAAAAAAATATTTAAAGATTATTATCAGCAGTGTATAAGAGTAGCCAAGAAACGGAAAGGATGAGTAGTTAGATACTCTAAAAACTGACCTTATAGTGATTGATTCATGATGATTTCTTTAGAAGCTAGATTAATGAATGTACATGTAAAGTGATGATGAGGATGAGGATGAACAATTAGATGAAGGGGAAAGGAGATGTACAATATCAACAAAGGGAGGTAATATGTGGAGGATGATCCCAAGAAAAATATGAGTACCAAAATATCGACTAAGGGATACACTACATAGTAGTTGTAATTAGGATCTCTCGAATTTATTGATTTTTTAATTTTTTGAACACTATTTCATCCCTATAAGGGACGATCGGTCTGCCAGGTAGAAATTTCATTGGAACACATGCAGACCAATGTCTTTCACAAATAACAAATTTTGTCGGATGTGGTTCAATATCATCACGAGGAGGGAGTTTGTTTAACCATGTTTACTGTTCTGGTTCCTCTTTAGGCAATCTGAACACACAACATTTGTTAGCTTTATTGTAGTTACCATTGCAATTCGCAACACCACAATTTTCCCCATCTTGAATTTGCTAACAAATAACGTCCATGAACATCAGACCCACAAGAGGCAAAAGTTCATGTGAGGAAAAACATTCGGAGTACTGGTTCATTTCATATAGTCAATGGAGTAGCATCAAATTCATAGTTCCATTCCATTCCATAGTCACAGAGTTAATTAATAAAGTAACTTATCAGATCAATGAGACAGAACTATATATTCACGATGTACAGCTGCAAAAATTTGTATCAACCTCTGGATCATTTTGTCTCAATAAAAAAAAAATTTCACGAATTTTTAAAACAATAGGAAAGTACTTTGCTTATTACAGTTATATTAAAATCGATAACTGGTAAGGAGCGGAACTCAAAAATGATTTATAGTGTCGAAATTATGTTTTTCCGCTTATCCATTTTGAAAGAATTTGTCAAAATGGAAAGTTCAGTTAATTGAGACTTATATGATGTTCGTACAGAATCTGAATATGAAGGAACGACAGACAAGTTTACATTTTATAACAATCAATAAACGTTATTGATGAATACAAATAAAAGTGAACATTACGCACTTCCAACATTTTGAGTTCAAATTTTTGAGAAATAGCTTCGTATTTATGCCAAAAGAGGATTACATAAATTTAATGTAGACCAGTCAAAAGTAGAAATTCATCAATTTATGATATAGTGTTTCCACAAAATGTTCATGTATTCAACAACAACGTAACAACAATAACATGCGAAACTCAGGGTTGATTGTAAAATTCCAATTCCATAGCTGTCCTCTTTAATGGCTTATCGATAGATACAAGTAGATTTCTTTTCGCAGCTTTACGAGAAAGGAACCGATAGAGATTCCGTATCATATCGTATTGTTTAAGAGCTTGTAGGTTTAAAAGAAACATTTAAATGCTGTGTGAAACGTTCATGCATAGATACAATTTTTCAAAGTTAAATATAAACATTCATTGTTAATTTGACAATTTTGAGTATTTAATCACTAGCTAGTTCAAATGAGTTAAAGCTAGAGATTCATATCAGTCTTCGGTAATTGCGACGTGATGTAAATAAAAAGCAATAAATTATAAAGTCAAAATTGGCTGCAAACTACATAAGTTGATACTTTATAACAGTTAATGTGTTTTGCTTTTATTCGGAAAATAGTATGATGTGAACTCATAACCACCAGCCGGAACTACCGTGTCACAAGATTTTTTTTTTGGAAAAACGATGAATTCATCTCTTACTTTGTGGTGCGAAACTGTTTACATATTTAGCAGTGTAAAATCTCTAATTTTATGACAGCGGTTTTAAAGTGGCTTTTTATAGGTCGTGAAGAAGAAATCTTTTTTATGATATGGCATCACAATTCAATACGGGCCAAAATCTTTATTCAGTTAAGAGAAATTGATTCGGCCGTTGACACAAAGTTTTACAACTTTTGATAGAGGGACATCTGAGAAAAACATGCGCCATTCATAAAAAATCTGACTGCTATAGTTCATTCCTTACAGTCAATGAGTAGCATCAGAATCAGATCCATGGTTCCCTTCCATAGTCATAGAGTTGATTAATAGAGTTACATCTTAGACTTAAGATCAATGAGACAAAACTATATAATATTCAGACAATAGTTCATTCCTTTCAGTCAATGGAGTAGCATCAGATCCATAATTCCTTTCCATAGTCACAGAGATAATAGTAATAGAGTGAGTGAGTGTAACAGTAACATCTCAGATCAATGAGGCAAAACTATATATTCAGAGTCTTAGTTACTAGTCCCATACGATTGACAGTCATATCAGCAACACCAGTTCCATGTAATGGGCACAACTATATATTCAGAGTCAGAGTCCAAGTTCCATCATATATGAATATGATATGGTAATATCAGAGCCGCTAACTAGCAACTGTAGTAGAAAAAGAAAGGACTGTTCAAGTTCAAGTTGTGAAATTGACGTGACGATCAAAGGGGCCCTCTAGACTTATAAACTAGACTAATACAATAACGTCAATATATATATATATATATATATATATATATAATATATATATATATATATATATATATATATATATATCAGTTAACCATATAGAGAAAAAAATATAAATGTACAGCAACAGGCCATAATTCATAGTAAAATGAGGAACAGTGATCCGAATCAGGATGTCGGAGTCTGATTCTGATCACCATAATATTTGTGCGACTCGACAGAGCAAGCACGACAATGAGTCCAACTATCGTCTGCAGGAACTACAGCCAGATGCTAATTCTAAACATGTCTTAAATTATTATTGGTACTTCCACTTTTCAAAGATTCTGGTTCGATAAATTAGCCATATCTAGTTATTAAAATGTATTGAAATCAGATTCGTACTTTCGATTTCAAAAAAGATAACAAAACCAATCACTCAGTTTGTAAGAGGGCGTCATAGAAAAATAGTTCATACTTTCCTGTAAAACTTTTCATATCATTCAAGACATAAGAAATATTATTCAAAACTTATGGTCGCCAATTAACCAATTTATTATAAAGTACCGAAACTATTAGAACAGAATCAATTATTGCGCATTCAAGGAAATTGTACCAAGGCAGAAAAGTGGTAGTTTTGCTTGAAATCGTTATCCAACCAATGGTCACCACTAGCGGGGGCTGAAAATCCAATGCGAACCTCCTTTCTAAAGCCCTTCTTAGGTAAACAATTATCACATTCAGAGTCAAAAAAGGTCTGAATCGCATTTTAAGTTAAAAAAGAAATCATTTTAAGAAATAACATTCGTTTACCTCAATAAGTCATAGAAATTTGAAAACGATTTAATTAATTCGATTGTCAGTGCCTGGCTTACACCAACAAAAAACCATGCTCAGTAGATGGGACACCAATGTTTTTAATCAGCCCCGTGCCCAATTTTCATTAGTTGTTCCGCTGCCGCACCTAGCATTTAAATCAAATAAATGTTATTCTATTGGTTTTGCTGAAATGATTGTTTCTTTTGATATACTATAAATAAATGTAAAGATGGCCAAAGGGGTAGCTACCCGCGATAATCTTGGTAGATATTTTACTATCACGACATCGCATGGTTATTTGCTATAGAACTGCTAATTATTTTTTTTATTAATGAGTGTCATTGACTATGAATTCAATTTCATTCGTATTAAAAGATTAAAATTGATATGGGTTATAACGACCACCAGGGCAAGATTGGAATACGACGTGTACTTATTTGAAACGAGTCAAATAAAGAGAACGACTCGGCATGCTCTAGATAATCACTCAATTTAGGTAAAAAGAAAAAACCCACTTTCTGAAGAGCTGTCGATCATTAAAACATACATTTTAAATAACACATTCCCATTCTTGTGGTCTCACTACTTTCTCGTTATAACCATCTTTTACTTAAGGCGAGTATAATATTATGTAAATGAAAGATAATTACCCTGTTCTCTTGAACGCGAAGCAGACCGCGATAACAACAAGGATGACCAAGATGAGGATGACGCCGATCGCGATACCAGCCACTGACCCGCTACTCATCGGATTTCCTCCTGCCGACGATAGAGGGATATAGGGTTGGTGGTTAAATTAATCTATGGAAATGTGTCTATATATAAACACAGAACTACAGGAAACCCATCAATTATATATATATATATATATATATATATATATATATATATATATATATATATATATATATATATATATATATATATATATATATCCGGCGCTCACAAAAACACGCGCCGCTTATTGTAGGTTTATATCTCTGAGACTCTTCATTGGATTTCTTTCAAATTCAAAATACAAATAAAAGAAATCCTTATACGTAGACAGTCAAAATTGTATGAATTTAGGCAGAGAAACAAAAAGATACTGTGATTCTTTTCAAAACCGTGTTCAGATATACAATATCAGAGAAAAATGACGCAACATTGCAGAGAGTAAAATGGCGACGATACTAACATTTGTAGAAGTGTCACGCTCTCACCGGCCAGGCGGAGTTGTCGTACCAATTAGGTCGCGAGTTCAAACCCCATCACCGCCGTGAACAATTTTTATTCTCTGTTGTCTTCAGGCACTTTTCTACTCTCTTCGTCTCTTGTTGTTACCAACATAAGTGCCTGCTCCACTCACTTTTCTGAATTAACATTTGTTGCCATTTTAATCAATCATTAATTATGTCACCATAAACATCGTTTGCATCATAATTCTTCTCATCATGTAAGAAATCGTCTATGTAGCAAACTCACATGCCAATTTTGGTCCAACTATTATAAAGTTAGAACTTAATGTGATCAATACCACCTCCGTCCTCTTTACTGACCCAACGTAGTCCTTTTTCCAACTTGAAATACACTTCTGAATTTTCTCAATGGTGTTATGATGCTCCTATCATAAAGATAATTTTTCCCTCAGGGTTTCTTCTGCGAATGTAATTCTTTGTCCACTTTCTCGGTCAAAGCATTCCAATTTGCGTAATCCATGGATTCAGGCGGGGTGGTTCAGGCGGCCAGTTGTCTTTCTCTATGAAATATATTCTCACTCCGAAGAAAAGCTTGTGTTGTTTTGCTCGTATAGGATGTAGCATCATCTTGTTGAAAAATGAAATTCCTTCCTGGATATAGGTGTTCGCAGTCTGACAAAAGATTTTCTTCCAATAGTTTTATGTAATTATCAGCATAGATTTCCCAGGAATAGCTACAAGACTCTTCTTTAAACAAAATTACAACGCGCAAATGCCATTAATAATTTGTTTCATCTTTTCGATGTCAACATTTTAGGTGGTGTGACAAAATATTATATTATTCCGTTTATCTAATTATTTTGATATTTTGCAATTCTATTAATAATAGTATTAAAAATTTGAAAAAGATATGTTTATATCATTTTACAATAGAAATAAACAAACAGCGGCTCGGTTTTTTTTTTGTGATCACATGAGATATATATATATATTATATATATATATATATATATATATATATATATATATATAAAACCGGGTGGCTTCGAAAAACTGTCCCCTGTTTGGAGATCTCTCGTTTCTTTACTGTCTTACCTAAAACATTGAAATGTTCATGAACAAAAAATAAAAAATCAAATATTTATGTTGTCAACATTTCATATATTATTGAGTTAATTCTAATTACTCAACACAACTACATATCTAAAACAGGATGCCAAATGGAGTGATTTTAAAAGTGCGTGATTTCTTACGCAATTGATTTCACGATTTGTTTGATTACAATCGTTTGAAATGGGAGTTAATTTCCGCCAAAAAGAATCCATATGAGCATTGTTTCAAACAGAAACATTACTCTGGATAAGCTGTGTCACACAAGCAGTGCATTCTCACATTAACTTATGGCATCTTGTTTTGCATCCACAAAAACTTAAGAAATTCTAACGCCTCAGAAGCATGTATATATATATATATATATATATATATATATATATATATATATATATATATATATATATATATATATATATATGTATATATATATATATATATATATAGAGAGAGAGAGAGAGAGAGAGAGAGAGAGAGAGAGAGAGAGAGAGAGAGAGAGAGAGAGAGAGAGACTTTGCACCATTAGGGCTAACATCTCTAGTTATATTTGCATACCCGTATGAGCCGATGGGCTCAGTGGATTCCCAGTAGACAACATTAATTGGATTTCACTGATTGCGTATTTGTGTCCGCCTTTTGACAGGTCTGAAATAGAATGGTGAGATTTAAAATATACGCAGACATATTTTTGTCTTAGGTCTAATCAATGGTTATAGTCTGTGATGTATCGGACAGATGAAATGAATCTTTAATAATGCTATTGAAGAATGATGATAGACTTACCATAATTGAATGTATAAAGAGGGATGTCCTTAACATAAAGTTAATTGTCAAACCAGAGTTCTGTCAAAATGGTTGTTCCAAAAGGAGTACTTAAAATCTGTCAAACATATCTTTAATTGGACATTTTAACCTCTATTTTGTGTTTTGATAAACGACACCTCTCCCCCTCATTCAACCCATTTTACCATTTTATGTCTATTTTATTTTCAGGGGTGAGAATGACTGGTCACAAAAAAGGAGGAAATTTGTCATCGTGAAGATCGTGACCCATCTATGCGACGATAACCTATAAATTTGAATTTCTCTCATATTTACTGAGATGCGATCCAAAATTTGTCTCACAGCAATTTCGGACACGACTCGGTGGGATTTCAAAAGTTGAAAGTGTAATTTCAACACTTGGTGGTTGTAGTAGGGATGATGATGTGGCTGGTGGTTATAGTAGTAGTGGTGATAGGGATGATGTGGTGGTAGTGATTGTAGTAGTAGTAGTGTCGTATGGTCTTCACACCTCCAAGTGTGACTCATTCAGCCATTTGATGTAGTCGTCATCAGCTTTGTGGATAGCAGGATAGCCGCCCTCTATGGATGTTGATGGACAGTGAAGTACCACATGTCCTGATTTGGAGCGTTACAGGCTTGGCATGTTGGTGTTGTTATATAGCTCCATTTGTGGAGATTAGATGCTGTTCTACCGTGTTTAGATCGTAGTCTGTTCCAGGAGGACCACTGTTTTCTGTTTAGTGTGTAGAAACCTGGGAGTGGTGTTGCTGTAGGGTCTTCGGTTAGATCACTGTTTTTTGGTTTGTTTTTCTCCCATTCAGTTTTCCAGCTATCAGAGAGGTCGAAATGTTCTTTTTTGGATTTGTAGAACGGTTTGCGAGATTTTAGGTGTGATGTTGTGGGGGCTGATTGGGTGATTATTCTGAGTGGAGTATTTGATGTTGTTTTCTCCAGTCGGTGATATTGTTTTTGTGTCGCCTCTTCTCTTCGGAATTGCGCTCATTATTGGTAACCACGAGGTGGGAGTTGATTTCAATGTGCCAGAAATTGTTCTCATGGTGTTATTTAGAGCGGCACTATTTTGGTGTGAGTGGACCATGCCCAAACAGGGGCACAGTATTCTGCTACACTGTAACAGAGTGCTATAGAGGATGTTCTGAGGACTGATGTGGAGGCGTCCCAGGAGGTTCCAGCAAGTTTTCTAACGATACCGTTCCTTTTCTGGAGTTTATGTGCAGTATTTTCTAGGTGTTTCCTATATGTGAGGGACCGGTCCAGGATTACGCCGAGATATTTTGGGTTTTGGTCGTATGGTAACGTAGAGTTATTAGTTGTGACATTTATTTGTTGGTCAGCTTGATGGTTATCTAGATGGAACAGAGTACTGACAGTTTTTGTGGTATTCATTCGAAGGTACCATTTATTGAAGAATGATTGCAGAATGTTGGTGTCGTCTGTAAGCGTTTTTTCAATTTGTTTAAGGTCGTTTGATTGCCATGCAATTGCGATGTCGTCAGCATAACCAAATTTGAAAACTTTAGTTTCGGGAATGTCGCTTGTATAGACGTTGAATAGAGTTGGTGCTAGAACAGAGCCCTGAGGTACTCCATTTATTATTGTTCTTTTCCTGCTGGTCTTGTCTCCTAGGCAAACATGATATGTTCTTTTTCCTGACATTTTGTTAAGGAGTGTTAATGTTTTTTTTTTGCAATTGATATGTTTTGCTAGTTTATACATCAAACCGTCATGCCAAACTGTACCATAGGCCGCTGACAGGTCGATGAACACTGCCCCCGTTTTAACTTTTCGTTCATATCCGCTTTCGATAAATGATGTGAGCGCGAGTACCTGTTCAGTTGTGTCACGTCCTGAAACCTGCTTTTTCAGGTGGTATATACATATCTAAGGTAGGTGAAATACGGCCGAGTAAGATGCGCTCTATTAGTTTAAAGAAACAACAGAGCAAAGATATTGGTCGGTAGCTGGTTGGGTCATTAGGTGGTTTGCCAGGTTTCAGAATTGCGAGGATTTTAGCTTCTTTCCATGCTTTGGGGTATTTTGTTGTTTCTATTACGTCTGACAAAGCAATGGAGAGCCAATGTGTTGCTTTCGCGCCAAGGTGTTTTATCATATCAGGGTATATACCGTCCACTCCGGCAGCGCGTCCTGCTTTCATATTTTTAACTGCAGTTTCTACTTCGGTTTTGGAGATTGGTATTGATGAGAGCCCTTCTTGGGGGCGCGATTGATATAGTTTTTGGTATTGGTGGCGGATTCCTTTTTCGAATCTGTGGTTGGGTGTGTGTGTGTACTACGTAGTTTTATTTCTTTGGCTATTTTTTCTACCTCTATCGGGGCAGCTTGTTGTTTTGATTGGCCTTTATCTGGATCTAGTTTTTTGAGAAGATTCCAGGCATGTCTACTAGAGTGTTTAAAATCGAGGTTTTCAACCGTGTAAATCTATTTCTTTTGTCTTCCTTCCTGTAGGGATTGAAGAAGCTCTTCAGCTATGTCTTGGTTTTGTGTTTCCTCGTATAGTTTTAATAATTTTTCACTTTCTTTTGTCCAGCATGGGATATAATATGTTTTCGATATCCGCGTGGTATGTGTTTAGTAGCCCTAGCGATGATTAGTTTGGAAAATCGGTTGATGTTTTCTTGTTTTGGTGGTATTCTTACACGTACGCGATCGCTGTGTTCAGTGAATTGTTCCCATTTAGCCTTTTGGAAGTTCCATCGTGGTTTGGGTAGGGATGGTGTTATTGGGATGGTGAGACCGATTGTAATAAGGATGGTAATATGCTGGCTGTTTGGAAAATTGTTCAGGACTTGGCGGTGAGCTCGGAGAGGTGTTTGATTTTCGTCCTGTGTTATGAATGTAAGGTCAGGTGTGTATTCGTTTTTCCACCTGGCAGAGAAAAAATGTTCCCTTTTCTTTTGGGTTGAAAAGTAGATGGAGGTTATTTTGTGAGGCCCATTCGGATATTTGGTCTCCAGCAGTGTTGCTAGTTTTATAACCCCATTCTGGATGGTGACTGTTGAAGTCGCCTGTGGTGATAGTAGGATGTGTGAGATATGGGTGGGAGTAGGCCATGTCTCTTGGGGAGGTTTGTAGATGTTAATTAGTGTGATTTCCGCGTGTTTAGCAATTGTTTTATGTATATTAGTTACTGATAATGACGAATCCATAATGGTAGTACACTGAGGGTTTTTTGAGAAGATCATGGTGCCATATTGTTTATGGGGGATGATATCTACTAATGTATAGTTACCAATTTTGTATCTCGATGGGGGATTGTAGTAATAGTGGTCGAATGGATGATTGTGTGGTGGTGGTTGTAGCTGTGGTAGGAATGAGGATGTGGTGGTAGTAGTAGTAGTGGTGGGAGGAATGATGTTGTGGTGGTTGTAGTACAGGGGTGAGAATGACTGGTCACAAAAAAGGAGGACATTTTTCATCGTGAAGATCATGACCCATCCATGCGACCATAACCTATAAATTTGAATTTCACTAAAATTTACTGAGACGCGATCCAAAATTTGTCTTGCAGCAATTTCTGACACAACTCGGTGGAATGTCAAAAGTTGAAAGTGTAATTACAACATTTGGTGGTTGTAGTATGGATGGTGATGTGGTGGTGGGTGTAGTAATAGCAGTGGTAGGGATGATGTGGTAGTGATTGTAGTAGTAGTAGTATGGATGATTGCGTGGTGGTGGTTGTAGTAGCTGTGGTAGGAATTATGATGTGGTGGTAGTTGTAGTAGTAGTAGTGGTAGGGATGATGGTGTTGTGGTGGTTGTAGTAGTAGTGGTGGTAGGTTTGGTGGTGGTTGTAGTAGTGGTGGTTGAAGTAGTGGTAGTAGGGTTGATGATGTGGTGGTGGTTGTAGTAGTAGTTGTGGTAGGAATGATGATGTGGTTGTAGTTGTGGTAGTGGTGCTAGGGATGATGGTGTGGTGGTGGTAGGGGTGATGTGGTAGTGGTGGTAGGGATGATGATGTAGTGGTTTTGGTGAGTGTTTTTTTTTTATTCAGTGATGATAATAGCAATTTGTCAAAAAGGAGGAAAATTTCTCGGTCTATCGATCAAACACAAGCAAAGAAACATAGTAGTCATTCAGCTTATAGAACCCAAGAATCTCTCAAATTTAAAGCCATAGTCCAATCACAATTGCTTTGTTCTAATATATAATCTCTATATACCAGATGATAAAATGGATGGTTGCGAAAGAAAGAATGAGAGAGAGAGAGAGAGAGAGGGGGGGGGGGGGAAGAGACTTCTTTACCAGAATAACTTATGTATTGACCTTTTAAATTCTATATATAAAAAAAAAAAAATTTTAAAGAAGAAAAGAGAAATAGACAGAAAGGCAAAGAGGGGAAAGAGAGAGAGAGAGAGAGAGAGAGAGAGAGAGAGAGAGAGAGAGAGACACACACACACACACACAGAGAGAGAGAGAGAGAGAGAGAGAGAGAGAGAGAGAGAGAGAGAGAGAGATTAAAAAGGCAATAGGTACCTAACAACAGGGGAAAAAATCCAGACCCATTTGCCCCTCCCCTTCCCCTTCAACCATCAAGAACACCACTGGTCTTCTGTGTCAATTGTGACATTTGGTGCCATACTGTCTGGCCCATAAAAACGGGACCGTCACTTAATTTCATGAGACTGAGCACAGCTGTCAAAATATGACATAAGAAATAGTGGTGATTTTGTGGTTTTGGGGAAATTGTTTGACACGGCAAATTTGAAAAAAAAGGAGGAAATGTGATCGGATGGGCGGAGATAAACTACCATTTAGGCGGAAATCCGCCCGGAAGATTCTCAGCCCTGATTTTCCACCAAAAATAAACCTAACCCCCCCCCCCCCCCCCCCCCCCCCCCGAAAAATTGGAGTTGCCACGTGTGAATGTGAAAACAAAAAATAAAGTAATGTCCAACTGTCGAAATGTAGTGGAATTTGAAAAGAAATGAAGAAGGAATCAGTTCTACACACCTTTATCTATGTCCTGTTTAATCCTTCTGGCCAGAGTTGCACTTTTCTCTCCAGTATCATCATTGAAAGTCATTTGTAGAAACCCATTATAGGTCAGAAACAGTGTCATGTTGATGTCTCTCTTCACCTGTTGAACATTTAAATGGACAATAAGGGATAACTTGTTGTCGGGGTGTTACGGTCTCCATAAGATTTTAAGTACAGGGGTTCGAGTCAGAGAATAGAAAGTTTGGCTATGTGCCATGAGGAAAGGAATTTTGCCCACATTTTCCTCTGTTCATTCAGCAGTGATTGAGTAACTTGGTCTGGTTGATCTGGATGAGAGTACTTTGCGTCATCAGACTGGAATACGCACTCAAATGGTAGAAACCAACGCTTGCTGTCCATAGAACGCTAAAGAACCCGCGATAATTTCCAGCTCCTTGAGCCACATGGCTCTGAAGGACCCATTCTAATTACATAGAATACAGTTTATGTCTTATTTCACTAAGTTATTATGAAATAAATATTACAAGTCAATGACTCATTTCGATCTGACTTAAGTTGGAATGAAAATTGAAGCAAAGGAGGGATTATTATTAATTCTAGCATTGATTTATTAACCAATTATTCCTTGATTACCCTAGGAAAGCAAACCATTTTGAATAGACAGTACCCCAGATACAGATTTCAATCTCCCTTTCTGAAAATATAGTTGCTCATTGTGAATCGTTTATGGTCAGTGATAAATTTAATAGGTTTGCCCCATAGTACAACCACAATAATACTTGAATACCTCTTGAGTGTAAAAGTTGGTTGTGATCAAGTTTCTAAAAGCCGCATGGTCATAGCCATATCCTCTGGTCATATTCAGAACAGCCCCTATTAAAAATTGTACACAAAACAACGTATTAGTTTGATTATCTTAAGTGTCATATAGGAAACTGTCTACTTGCTTCTCGTCTCGTATGTAGGTTGTCTTGTAGCAAACGTCAAGCAGTGGTCAGTGACAGACGCAAAACTCTGGCCCTTGTGATGAGTCCTTGGGTAAGACGGGCACATTAAAGCCTTAACTCCACTCGACGTGTGAGTAAATTGGCAGGGGCTTTAAGCAGTGACGATATTGTAAGTGTGCATAGAAAAAAATATAAGCAAGAATTTACCATACTTGGAATAGATATGAGTTCGGCTTTCACCACCTTTGTAGAACCAAGTTGTTACCAATCCTTGACTCATTTTTGGACAAAGATCACGTCATAAGAACCTATTATCAAATACTACATTACAATTTGAATCCGGCAGAGAATTAACAACAATATCAACCTCAATTGGACCCCCTCAAGGAGACAGCTTGAGCCCAATTCAATTCGCGATATCCCTCGAATCGGCCATGAAAGAACTAAGACCAAAATTACTACCAACAAAGAAGATCACACGTGAATTAGTATCCGCAGGTGATGCGAACTACTCTTTGAATCAGAACATCAAGCGAAAATATACACGCCAATATATCAACTATCTACCCTAGAAGCATGGAATCTAAAAGTGAACAATCCAAAACAGAACATACAAAAATTAATAGAAATTAAAATAATTGGAAAAGTGTACGTAAAATAGGCAATTTGTTCAACGAAACTGAAGATATCAGAAAACGAAAGCAGCTGGCCACTGATGCATTCAACCAACTTGTAAATTTGTGGAATAGATATAACATAATCAGTGAGAATAATGAATACAGATTTAGGAGGCATTGGTTATTCCGATATTGACATATAAATGTGGGACTGGGGCCTAACAACAACAAAAGAACTTAGAAAGTCTCGATTCATACCACCGCAAACAAATATTGAGCATTTATATAGCGCAATATCCACTTAACGTGCTCAATGCGCTTTACAAGGGGTCCCTGGTCAACAGCAACATTTAACATGTAAACGAGACATGACGCCTGTTAGGCGATATTACAATTTTTCGGACAAAGACAACGCTGTTAACGGCCAGGTACTCATTTTACAACTGAGTACGGTGAGAGAATGTGAGTAAAGAGTCTTTTCCAAGGACTCAACTATGCGCCGAGCGAGGCTCGAACCCAGGACCTTTCGATCCGAAAGAGAGTGTCATACCACTAGACCAAATATGTCGCGTATTTGGAAACTATCGGCCAGAGACAATCACAAATACTGATCTCTATGAAAGAACCAGGGTCCAACGCCTGAGTACAAAAATAACAGCGATGGAGGCTATTTGGTCACATCTTATGTCGAGAAGATAACATCCCAGCCCAAACTGAAATGACAGAATACTTCCTTCATGGCAACAAATATATGCAGGGAGACCACCAACATCAATAATAACTAACCTGAACCAGGATCTCTCTCTATTAATATATTATCAGAAATCAGGCCGAATTAATCCCTGAAGAACTAAGAAATATTGCAGTGCCCTAAAGTCACAACAAGATCTTGACAGCCTCAAAACCCTGGCACAGGACCATGACCAATGGAAACAATTAACAACATGGATGTAGAGAGCAGCTATACTAATCGACAATGACTGAATCATACAGCAAGCGTCATTCAGACTGTGAGGCTTCTCTACTACTACATATATGTTTTAAAAAAGGAATCTAACAGGCGATGGGATTTACAAAAAGGAAGGTTGGTTTCTTATGACCTGCAGAAAAAATAGATTTTAAACAATGTGAAGTGAATCGAGCATGGGAAATCAAAGGAAATGAGCTATATAGATATTTATACTCATTTTTTACAAGCCATTCAAACAAAATTCCGACAACAAATACTGTGTTTCAAATCTCACGGAATATCAAAGGTGTACCGAGAAACACCTTTCTACATTTTGGCCAAGGAAAGTCTACTTCATATTATGTATACTGATCTATTAAAATTACCCCTAACCTGTCAAAATCTTAAACCTAAGACGTTTTGGATTTCAGACTTTATTTTGAGTCGGTTACTTTAATCGATTGATATAATATTAACCAGTAGATTTTTGACCAACGCGGGATTTCTGACCACGCTGACAAATAGAATAAAAGAAGTTGACACCCTCTGTTCTTTGTTATAGTTTTACGACTTCTATGTGTGTGATTAGTTCTCACTAGATTCACTCAATCAGACTATAAATGTGAAAGGTTACACATAATTTTCTGTGGTGGCACTTTAGATCCAACGTGTAGAACTAGTGAGTATTTTACTTAAACACATACCATCGAAGTAATCCCGTGTAGCTTGCTTAGTTTAGCACTACCATAGAAAATGAGATTAGCGGAAGAGTAGCGTCCCTTGATTGGACGTCACCGGCGGAGAAGTTATTTGTAAACAAACCGAAGCTTCGTCTCCAACTACAAGATTTATATTTCTTTAGTTTGTGGCGACCAGTTCTGTCAGGGCTTCGCAAGAACATTTGTCTTACATTTTAAGCACTACGACGCACTTCTATTGTATTCAATGTTTACTTCCGGTTTTTTAGTCTTGTACGGTTCGTCCTCTGATCCATACAATCAATCCAAGTTCTATCCACTATTAAACGTTAGCAATAATCTATACACGGATTTTGTTATTACTTTATTGTATCATTACTGACTATTTCTACATTGGTGACCCCGACGCGAATACGTAAAATGGTTCAACCAGATCTCTCACAACAAGTCGCGAATTTGACAGGCCAACTACAGGCTCTTGCTGCTTCCACCAACTTCCGTGAACAACAAATCAACTCTGTCTCCATCAAGCTCCCGGAATTCTGGACTAAATCACCGGAGGTTTGGTTCGCAAGAGTGGAGGCACAGTTCAACACCAAGAAAATTACTCAGGATCAGACAAGGTACGACTATGTTGTCAGTTCTCTTGACATAAATACTGCAGAAGAAATTCAGTCACTGCTAGTAAACCCACCACATCTTGATAAATATGGCAGCTTAAAAAAAGCCTTGATCAAGACCTTCGGCAAATCCCAGACCCAGAAAGACACAGAACTCCTTAATCTTAATGGTCTTGGTGACAAACGCCCAACTGCTCTACTGCGCAAGATAAATGCACTGAATGATGACCCTGTCACTCTGAAACGTGCATTATATTTCTCATGAACCTTCCCCCGGACATTCGAGGCATTTTAGCCGGGCACAATCTTACAGACACAGAAAATTGGCTGAGGCAGCTGACAGGATCTGGGAGACACGCATGTCCGGTGTGCAACATATTTCCTCATCACCATTCCTGACTTACCCTCAGCAGGATGTAACAACCACACGACCACAGTCAGAGGAGACTGTTGCTGCAATTAAGACAGTCCGCCAATGTGGACAGCCTCTTCAACATAGCATGCCCAACTCTATTTGCTATTATCATCAACGATTTGGACCAGACGCCCGTCACTGCCAAGATTGTTGTAAATTTTCCAGTTTACTCAAACTCAAAGGAAACAATCAAAACTTGCCTTCTTCGGGAAACGCTTCGGCTGGTCGATGAACGTGGAATCGGTCAGCAATCCAAATTCAAACACGTTTTCCATTTATGATAGACGTTTGGGACAATCTTTCTTGATCGATACTGGTGCTGATGTTTCTGTATACCCCGCCTCAAGTCAAGACCGCAGAACATTAACACCTTCTATCACACTCTCTGCTGCAAACGGAACATCAATCAAAACCTGGGGTAAACGCACCATCACTTTAGAAATAAAATCTAATCAAGTCCTCAATCACGAATTTTACCTGGCAGATGTGACACGTCCCATCCTGGGTGCGGATTTCTTTGTTTCTAACGCCCTGATAATTGATCTAAAAGGAAAACGACTCTTGTCTATGGACAACATTTCTGTTCCACTTAAATTTACTAATTCACCCATAAGCCTTGCCGGCCTCTCAGTGCACCCAAGTACTGCATACTCTGACCTCCTTCAACAGTTTCCAGACCTTGTCATTCCCCAGTTTAACTCATCTCGCAACAAACACGGCGTGGAGCATCACATAATCACCAATGGGCCGCCCGTCCACGCTCGAGCGCGCCGTCTCAATCCAGAAAAACTGACTGCAGCAAAGGCTGAATTCTTCAAGATGGAGCAGATGGGAATCATCCGTCGCTCTAAATCAGCATGGGCATCCCCTCTACATGTAGTTTCCAAATCGGATGGCCAACTGAGGCCTTGCGGTGACTACAGACACCTCAATGTTGTGACCAAAGATGATCGGTATCCTCTACCTCATATTCACGACTTCAATAGCCGCCTTTCTGGATGCAACACCTTTTCCAAGATCGACCTGATTAGGGGCTATCATCAAATTCCTATGGCAGAGTCGTCAATTCCAAAAACAGCAATCATTACGCCATTTGGGTTGTGGGAATTCGTGCGGATGCCATTTGGCTTGAAGAACGCTGCCCAAGCATTTCAAAGACTCGTGGATGGCATTTTGAGAGACATAGCTTTCGCTTTCGTCTATGTTGACGACATTTTGATTGCCAGTCATTCACATAAAGAACATATTGAACACTTACGGGAACTTTTTCAACTCCTCTCTACAAACGGACTTGTGATCAACAAGGCGAAATGCGTTTTCGGTGTTAGCGAGTTGGATTTTCTTGGCCACCGTGTGACTGCTGAAGGGATTCTTCCACTACCGGACAGGGTGGCCTCTCTACGTGACAGTGCCCCTCCCACTGACCGTGCTGGCCTTCAGCGATTCCTTGGCTTGCTAAACTATTACCACAGATTTATCCCACACGTGGCAGACTTCCTTGCCCCACTACATTCTCAGGCAAGTGGCAAAGGACAATCCATCGTGTGGTCTGATGACTGCAATACGGCGTTTGAAAAGGCCAAGGAGGCTTTGAAACACGCTGTTCTCCTTCACCATCCCCTACCAAATGCCCCAACAAGTCTTACAGTTGACGCTTCCAACTCAGCTGTCGGTGCACAACTTGAACAAAAGCAAGGTCATAACTGGGTCCCGCTTGCCTTCTTTTCTAGGAAGCTCTCAGCCACAGAAAAAAAATACAATGCGTTTGACCGCGAACTGCTCGCCGCTTACAGCGCTGTCAAACACTTCAGGCATTTCCTGGAAGGTAGGGCATTTACATTATTCACAGACCACAAACCACTTGTCTCCGTTCTCATCAGTCAAACTGACCGCTCGCCTCGACAAACAAGACACTTGTCTTACATCGCCGAATTCACCACTGATATTCAGCATATCACAGGTCAATTTAACGTGGAAGCTGATGCCTTCTCGCGTTTTAATATTATGACGCCCACAGACTCAGGCATCTGTTCCATTACTGATTTCACTAAACTTGCATATGACCAGGTTCACTCACAGGAAATGAAATCTTATCGCAAATCTACCACAGGTCTTACACTTGAGAACATTCCATTTGGTTCATCCACAGTCTTGTGTGACACTTCAACAGGCGCAACACGCCCCATTCTTCCAACGTCATGGACTCGACAAATTTTTGACTAAATTCACGGTCTCTCCCACGCCGGCGCACGGCCCACACAACGCGCCATCAGTCAACGTTTCGTTTGGCATGGGATGAAAAGAGACATACGTAAATGGTGTAAAGAGTGTCATCATTGTCAATCTTCCAATGTGCATAGGCACACCCGAGCACCATTTGTCGACCGGCCACTACCAACGAATCGATTTAGTAGCCTCCATGTTGATCTCGTTGGACCACTACCCATCAGCCAAGGTATGACTTACTTGTTTACAGTCATCGATCGCTTCACGAGGTGGCCAGAGGCAATTCCTCTTCCAGATGCTCATGCTTCTACCTGTGCTCAAGCTTTGATACACCATTGGATTTCCCGATTTGGTGTTCCTCAAAACATTACTTCCGACCGTGGCGCACAATTCACATCGGCACTTTGGACAGAGTGCAACAGGTGTTTGGACATCAACGTCAACCGAACAACCGCATATCACCCTCAAGCAAATGGGATGATTGAACGATTCCATCGCCAACTGAAGGCAGCACTGAAAGCCCGGACCACAGGCACTAACTGGTATTCGGAGATACCCATTGTGTTACTGGGGTTCGTACATCCTGGCGAGAGGACTCTGGCTGTTCCCCCGCTGATTTAGTCTACGGTTCAACCCTTCGTCTTCCAGGAGAGTTTTTTTCGTCGACTGGTCCTGAAACATCTACACCAAAGTCAGAATTCGTTCAGCGGCTACAAAACACAATACGTTCCATGAAACCACCACCCCCCAAGTTTCACGGCCAACAGTCCACATATGTGCCATCCAACCTGGCATCTACTGGTTACGTTTATGTGAGAATTGATTCGCACAGACATCCGCTCCAGCGTCCATACGACGGCCCTTATCGGATTATTGACAAAAGGGACAAATATTTCATTTTGGACATGAAAGGTCGCTCTGAAAACTGCACACCTCTCACACTCAGACACTAACATCAGCCACACAACAGCCAACCCAAAACCATTGACATTACCTCATTCAGATGACACGCAACTGAAACGCGTGAATTCGACCCCTGTCACGGGACGCCTGGCGACAACAACTCGATCAGGTCGAGAATCTCGGCTACCACCAAGATTCCGCTTAACAACTGTTGCGCCCCGCTGGGGGAGGGGTAGTGTGGCGACCAGTTCTGTCGGTGCTTCGCACGAACATTTGTCTTACATTTTAAGCACTACGACGCACTTCTATTGTATTCAATGTTTACTTCCGGTTTTTTAGTCTTGTACGGTTCGTCCTCTGATCCATACAATCAATCCAAGTTCTATCCACTATTAAACGTTAGCAATAATCTATACACGGATTTTGTTATTACTTTATTGTATCATTACTGACTATTTCTACAAGTTTTCTCCGTTATGAAATGTTAACAAAATATGATGTAGACTATAAATTAAAAATAAAAGATATTGATAAAAAATACAATACGATGAGACAACCCTTCCTATACTTATTGAACTTCCCGCTAATGATTGGTACTATTAATGGCGATAGCGTCTGTCGGTTGTCAAGACGCGACTTCCAACAAAGGGGCGCAACTCTTAAATCTGTTTTGAAATCTCATTCCCTATTGTTTACATTCGGACAATTGTTCGAGACGCGTGGTTATGTTCCCTTCCACTAGGTGTCTATTAAGTCAAACTTTTCCGGCCAGAATCTGAGAGGGCGTATTGTCAGTAAGTGTGTGACAAAATAGTCCATTCATTATGTAGGGGTGTAAGGGTTGCTCCATTGATTGAAATACCTTTACACTTCATTACTAAATTTAAGAAGAATAAGAAAAAGAAGCCAACACTTGGATAGCATTGAATTTCATAATTAAATATGACGTTGGATATCACAGTAAAAATTCCATTAAAACAATGTGAACGCGAAAATATTTGGCCTATTAGCATTTCAAAATAATATTGACAAAGAATTGTATCAATATGATTTTATTTTTAATATGGTGACTAGTCTATGGTCTATATATATATATATATATATATATATATATATATATATATATATATATATATATATATATATATATATATATTAAAAGATTATGTCTTATTTGATCATCATCGTTCACTACTTGACTTGAACAGGTTTCTAAGCAGAATATTTAATGGTGGATTAAATTATACTTGGAAACCATACGTTATTGTTTTTTGAGTTTTTATAGCTAAAAACGCTTTTCATGGGGCTGCATGACAACCATGTCCCTTAACATAAAGGACGAGACATTATTTTTTTTTCTCCATACAGATGACGCTGTTACTGGCCGTGTACTTATTATACACCTGAGTACAATGAGAGAATGTGATCAAAGAGTCTTTCCCAAGCACCCGGCGCTTCTCACTGTAGGACTGGAACAAGGGACCTACAGGTCAGAAGACAATACCAAAAGGTTCCACATATAAAAGATTGAATTCAACGTCATACCACACATTCTACAGCAAGCTCCCATTGGCTCGATGGTCTTCTTACATCTTGGACGACTGCAGGTTTTCCGGACATGAGTACATATCTTCTTGAAAATCTGATTTCCAATAGAAATGCAATTAGAATAATATAACAATAATTAAAAATAATAATAATAAAATAATAATAATAATAATAATATAATAATAATAATAATAATAATAATAATAATAATAATAATAATAATAATAATAATAATAATAATAATAATAATAATAATAATAAAAATAATAATAATAATAATAATAATAAAATAAATAATAATAATAATAGTAAGAAGTAGTAGTAGTAGTAGTAGTAGTAGTAGTAAGTAGTAGTAGTAGTTAGTAGTAGTAGTAGTAGTATAGTAGTAGTAGTAGTAGTAGTAGTAGTAGTAGTAAGTAGTAGTTAGTAGTAGTAGTAGTAGTAGTAGTAGTAGTAGTAGTAGTAGTAGTAGAGTAGTAGTAGTAGTAGTAAGTAGTAGTAGTAGTAGTAGTAGTAGTAGTAGTAGTAGTAGTAGTATAGTAGTAGTAAGTAGTAGTAGTAGTAGTAGTATAGTGATAGAGTAATAGTAGTAATATAATGATATAATATAATAATATATAATAATAATAATAATAATAAAATAATAATAATAATAATAATAATAATAGATAATAATAATAATATGAATAATAATAATAAAAAATAATAATAATAAGTAATAATAATAATAATAATAATAATAATAATAATAATATAATAATAATATATAATAATAATAATAATAATAATAATAAAATAATAATAATAATAATATAATAATAATAATAATAATAATAATAATAATAATAATAATAATAATAATAATAATAATAATAATAATAAATAATAATAATAATAATAATAATAATAATAATAATAATAATAATAATAATAATAATAATAATAATAATAATAATATAATAATAATAATAAATAATAAATATAATAATAATAATAATAACAATAGCAATAATAATAATAATAATAAATAATAATAATAATAATAATAATAATAATAATAATAATAATAATAATAATAATAATAATAATAATAATAATAATAATAATAATAAACAGGTGCATGCTTAAGCTACTCAGAATAAAATGGATGGATAGAATAAAAAATGAAGAAGTATGGAAAAGACCACAGCAGAAACCAGTGGGAGAGGAAACAGGAAGAAGACGATGGAGGTGGATTGGACACACGCTTAGAAAGAACGACTCCACTATAACAAAGAAAGTATTGGACTGGAACCCTCAGGGCAGAAGATCAAGGGGAAGGCCACGAGGAACATGGAGAAGAATTAAAGAAGCTGATATACAGAGAAGTGGTAAGACCTGGAATGAGATTAAAAAATTAGCTCGGGATAGAGAAGGATGGAAACTGTTTGTCTGTGGCCTATACCCTGACCCAGGGTGAAAAAGGCAATGATGATGATGATGATGAAGTCAGTCGCGTTATCTGAAATTTTTACGAAGAGATATAACTTGAAAAGTGGTCCTTGTGGGTTTTTTTTTTTTTTTTTTTTTTTTTTTTTTTTTTTTTTTTGGTTTAAAAAAAAAATTCCCTCAGTATTGCTTCGCTTCAAATTCCGTATACATGGATATAGCGGGACTTGGCGACAACGGGGATTTTTTTTGTTCGTCCCATTATCCCCGTTGTATCCGAGTTCCACTGTGGTATGTTATCGAAAGGTAAAGATGAAATCAAACAAAAGTCTCGAAACTGAGACTTATATTTAATCAATTTTTCTCTCGACTTTTAGGTTCCCAGTCTCCAAAGAAACACTGCCCTTCTTGTATTTAGTGCCTTACAGTCTTCAACTATTTTGGACTAGGAGCTAGAAATTGAATCCATAGCCATGAATAGGAAACTTGAGCTTAATTTCCACTCATAATAGTGAACTTTCAGAGCCATTTCCTTGCTTACCTTTGGATATCATCTATCGCTGGTCTATCGTAAAGTACTTTCCACCAGACCCGGCTACACAATTTCTGTCAGATAAAACTCTCGACTTCAACCTGAATCGATTTTGGTCCCTTTGGATGTGAGGCGACCTTCTACCAACTGAGCTTTCGGGTCATTCATAATTGTGGAGGGGGGGGGGGGGTATTATTTCTTAAATTGCAAAAAGTTTAAATTTCGGTTTTCTTTTTATTACTTTTATTCTAAATCCACTTTTCAGGATCCAATTCATTCCGACATAAAACCATATTGAGACGATGGGTCATATTTGACAAGCAATGTGAGGTGGACCTGCTCATAGCTAACGTTTGATTGTCTTACCTGGAGCTGGTCGTTTCCACACGCACAACCTCTCTTGTCATCACATGCTTTCCGTGTGATTTTGAGTTGTGTACTCGACAACGGCTCGTCTGAGGTTTTGAACATTCGACTCCCGTCTTCATTGGTGAGGTATGTTGCAAAAGAAGAACTTGTGAAGGGCTGCATGGGAATGATGATAATAGAAATAATGTTATCAGTTCGATGGTTATTAACACGAAAACACATCGCATTGTGTTAAATACTGGTGCAATGGAAACTACAAGATTCAGCTGAGAAGTTCACTTGCACAATTCCAATGAGATGTCCGTGTCGTTTTGTCATTCACGATCCTAATTTGACTATCCCAGCGCAAATATTTTTCTTTTTTTACAAAGTAAAGGGATAGCCGTAATCAAGTATCTGAACAAGTGTGAATGAAAGGTGCCGGACAAAGCAAGAAAGAAAAATATTTTTTTTAAACATCCCAAAAAACAATCAGTCGAGTGGGTATCGAACCTCAGCCTTCTAATTACCGTGTCAGACGAGCTATCATTACTCCTCAGAGGTTCCCGATAGGGTGGAGTGTTCCAATTCGGGCTCCTAAAATCGCTTCTCAGCTTATTGACTTCTATTGGCCGCACATTGAGAGTAGTGGGGTGCACGGTTCCGGTTTCGGTTTCGAGTTTCGCGAGACCGGGTTTCGAGAGACCGAACATCGCTTGTTGTCGAAACTTTAAACCGAGGCAGGCAGTATCATTGGGCTAATAGTAATATGGCTAGCACTATTCAGTATCAGATACTGAATAGCGGTTTTGCACTATTCAGTATCTGATACTGAATAGTGGTTTTGTACTATTCAGTATCTGACACTGAATAGTGGTTTTGCACTATAATATGGTGTTTTATTTTTCCGAAACCTAACAAAGTTATGGGAAGAGGGAAGCTGTGGGAGTGAATATGGGACTCAGAGAAGTGTACAGCAGTGGGGAGTGAACCTGGGACTGGGTTTCGGCGGGTTTCGTAATAAAAGCAATTACTTTTTTACGAAACCCGACGACACCTGGCAATATCCGACAAAGTTATGGGAGGTAGGCAGCAGCGTGTGTGTGTATGTGTGTGTGTGTGTGTGTGTGTGTGTAGGGGGGGTGGGGGTGGATGAACCTGAGATTCAGGGAAGTGTACACCAGTTGGGAGTGAACCTGGGACTCTGGGTTTTGTAAAAAAGCAATAACAAAATGGGGGGGGGGGGGATTACTTTTTTACGAAACCCGACAATATGCGGTAAAGTTGTGGAAAGTAGGCAAAGCGTGGGGAGTGAACCTGAGACTCAGTGAAGTGTACACCAGTGGGGAGTGAACCTGAGACTATGGTTCAGCTAGTTTCATATAAAAGCAATTACTTTTTTACGAAACCCGACGAAACCTGGCAAAATCCGAGAAAGTTATGAGTAGTAGGCAACAGTGGGGAGTGAACCTGAGATTCGGGGAAGTGTACACCAGTGGGGAGTGAACCTGAGACTGGGTTTCGGCGGGTTTTGAAAAAAAAAAATCAATTACTTTTGTTTACGAAATGCGCCAAATCCCAACAAAATCGGGCAAAGTTATGAAAAGTAGGAAAATAATGGGGAGTGAACCTGAGACTAAGGGAAGTGTACACCAGTGGGGAGTGAACCTGAGACTATGGTTTTTGGCGGGTTTCAGCGAGTTTCACATAAAAGCAATTACTTTTTTATGAAACCCGGCAATATCCGACAGTTATTGAAAGTAGGCAACAGTGGGGAGTGAAGTGAGATTCACGGAAGTGTACACCAGTAGGGAGTGAACCTGAGACTCTGGTTTTCGGCGGGTTTCAGCGAGTTTCACATAAAAGCAATTACTTTTTTACGAAACCCGACGAAACCTGGCAATATCCGATAGTTATTGAAGTAGGCAACAGTGGGGAGTGAACCTGAGATTCATGGAAGTGTACACCCGTGGGGAGTGAACCTGAGACTGGTTTCGGCGGGTTTGAAAAAAAAAGAATTACTTTTTGTTTACGACATGCGCCAAATCCCAACAAAATCGGGCAAAGTTATGGAAAGTAGGAAAATAATGGGAAGTGAACCTGAGACTAAGAGAAGTGTACACCAGTGGGGAGTGAACCTGAGACTATGGTTTTTGGCGGGTTTCAGCGAGTTTCACATAAAAGCAATTACTTTTTTATGAAACCCGGCAATATCCGACAGTTATTGAAAGTAGGCAACAGTGGGGAGTGAAGTGAGATTCACGGAAGTGTACACCAGTAGGGAGTGAACCTGAGACTCTGGTTTTCGGCGGGTTTCAGCGAGTTTCACATAAAAGCAATTACTTTTTTACGAAACCCGACGAAACCTGGCAATATCCGATAGTTATTGAAGTAGGCAACAGTGGGGAGTGAACCTGAGATTCAGGAAGTGTACACCGTAGGAGAGTGATACCTGGGTGACGACTCTGTTTTCGGCGGGTTTCAGCGAGTTTCACATAAAAGCAATTACTTTTTTACGAAACCGACGAAACTGGCAATATCGAAAAGTTATTGAAGTAGGAACAGTGGGGGCGAGCGGTGGGGGGGTGAACGAGATTCATGGAAATATAACCAGTAGGGAGTGAACTGAGACCTGGTTTTCGGCGGTTTCAGCGAGTTTCAATAAAAGCAATACTTTTTTACGAAACCGACGAAACCTGGCAATATCCGAGAAAGTTATGGTAGTAGGCAACAGTGTGGGGGGTGAACCTGAGATTCAGGAATTGTACACTAGTGGGAGTGAACCTGGACTGGTTTTCGGCGGTTTCGCGAGTTTATAAAATAAAAGCAATTACTTTTGTTTACGAAAACCGCCAAACCGACAAAACGGAAAGTTATGGAAGTAGGCAAATAATGGGGAGTGAACCTGAGATCAGGGAATGTACACTAGTGGGAGTGAACCTGGGACTATGTTTCGGGTTTCGAGCGAGTTTATAAAAAGCAATTACTTTTTTACGAAATCGGCCAAATCCAACAAAATGTTATGGAAAGTAGGCAACATGGGGAGTTAACCTGAGATCATGGGAAGTGTACACCAGTAGGGAGTGAACCTGAGACTTGGTTTTCGGCGGGTTTCAGCGAGTTTCATATAAAAGCAATTACTTTTTTACGAAACCCGACGAAACCTGGCAATATCCGACAAAGTTATTGAAGTAGGCAACAGTGGGGGGTGATCCTGAGATTCAGGGAAGTGCACACTTGTGGGGAGTGAATCTGGGACTCTGGATTTTCTAAAAAAGCACAACCAAGGGAGAGGGGGAATTACTTTTTTACGAAACCTGTCAAAAGCCGACAAAGTTATGGGAAGCAGGCAGCAGTGGGGAGTGAATCTGGGATTTGGACACCGATGAGGATTGAACCCGGGACTGCGAGAGGCTGATACCAGCGGACAGTGAGCTCAGAATGTACTTTTATTTCGAAAACTACCGAAATTGTCAAAAGTTATGGGAAGTGGGCACCATTGGGCAATGAACCGGGACTCAGGGAAGTGCACACCGGTTGGGAGTGAAAAATGTTAACATCCCTTTGAGAAGAGGAAATCAGTGGAAATGAAGCCGGACTATGGGAGTTGGGTACCAAACGAGAATGAAGCAATTACTTTTTTACGAAACCCGCCCAAACCCGCCGAAAAACCATAGACTTAGGTTTACTCCCCAATAGTGTACACTTCCCTGAGTCTCGGGTTCACTCCCCCACTGTTGCCTACTTTCTTTCCATAACTTTGTCGGATATTGTCGGGTTTCGTAAAAAAGTAATTGCTTTTTTTTACGAAACCCAGTCTCAGGTTCACTCCCCAATGGTGTACACTTCCCTGAGTCCCAAGTTCACTCCCCACTGCTGCCTAGTTCCCATAACTTTGTCGGGTTTCGGCGTGTTTTGCCAGGTTTCGTAAAAAAAAAACACCCCTAAAAATACCACCTGTATTCAGAAAATAGATGTCAATTGTAGTCTAATATTCAGTATCTATTTAAATTATTATTATTATTATTATTATTATTATTATTATTATTATTATTATTATTATTATTATTATTATTATTATTATTATTATTATTATTATTATTATTATTATTATTGTCATGTAAATTTGAATATAATACGGCAATTAATTCACGAAGTGCATCGCTCAATTAAAAATGGCAGAAAGTCTGGCCACATAATCGGGTTTGTCTTAGATGACAAAACAAACAAACAAAAAAACAAACAACAACAACAACAACAACAACAACAACAACAACAACAACAACAACAGAAAAAAAGAAAGATTTTAAAAAGTAATAAACAATAGAAGAGCACAATAATGAAAAACAACAACGAGATGATAACACATAAAAGATATTCGTAATAAATCGATAACTGATTAAATTACTCCAACTACTTGATTTAAAAAAAAATCATAATCATAATCATAATAATGATGATGACGACGATTACAACAACAACAATAATAATAAGAGTAAGTAGAAATAACAATAATAATAATAATAATAATAATAATAATAATAATAATAATAATAATAATAATAATAATGATAATAATAATAATAATAATAATAATAATAATAATAATAATAATAATAATAAAAGAACAATAGCATAATATCAACATTAAAGTATATTACAAGCAAATAAAATTATTAAAACAAAAGTTTTAAAAATATCAATAGACAGAAGGAATTTAAAAAATATTGGGAAAAAAAAAGTTACCCCTACCGGGATTTGAACTCTCGAACCTTAAGCTCAGAGTCAAACAGCTTATAGATAGAATGCGCTTGGCCAAGGAGTTCACAACATTGCCATCCGGAAGTATAACGGACCAACACACAAACTCTGTGTAACCATGAACTTTTATAGTCTGGTTAATACAGTTTAGTGAGAACAACTCACAAACGCTGATGGCAAAAACAATAACAAAGGCCTGAGTGACGTCATCTGCATACTATCTATATCCACCATGCCATGATGTCACTGAACTTTTAGTGACATTTAATCATGTCTATTCAGACATTAAAAATGTATTTGAACGCCACTCTTTTTTGATATTTTGAACTATGTTAATTGCACAATAGCAGAAATTAAAAAATTACGATCAAAATATTTTTACAACTTTGAATCGGGCTGTCAGTTACTGCACGTGTTCAATCTGGAAGTAGGTCAGCAGTTTATTTACATTCAACCGAGATTTTCGCACTTTTCACTCTCTTTAGATAGTATGCAGATGACGTAACTCAGGCCGTTGTTATGGTTTTTGCCATCCGCGTTTGTGAGTTGTTCTCACTAAACTGTATTAACCAGACTATAAAAGTTCATGGTTACACAGAGTTTGTGTGTTGGTCCGTTATATTCTTCCGGATGGCAATGTTGTGAACTCCTTGGCCAAGCGCATTCTATCTATATATAAAAAAAGAGTTCCTTATGGATACTGAATAGTGGCAAAGCACTATTCAGTATCTGATACTGAATAACCACTTCGTAGTAATATACTGCTAAGACAAACTGATTCAGAGGTTGACTCAAATTTTTACAATTTTGATAGAGGGAAAGCTGAGAAAAACAAGAAAAACATGCGCCATTAATTTAAAAAATCTGACTATAATAGGCTTCCTAAGTCGTGACGTAATCCTGCGCAGCAACGCATGGCAACAAACCGGCTGGCTCTAAACAGTCGAGAAAAATGGCTGACACGAACTCTATTTCCATCACCGCCCTTATGAAATACTGCTCCAATGAGCATAAAAGTGTCTCGCGAGGTGAAAATCATCATCAGTCAGGTCCTGTTTTGACTTTCACTTACTCAGATGGCTTGATGTTCGGCAAAGTTCAAGCCAGCATGAAGAATAAAGAGTATTCTGTGAAGGTAAGTCATTTCGTCTTCTCATTCTCACTCTCAAAATCTCACATCTCCGTAAAACTACTGTTGGACAATAATCAGTTTACTTTGAGTTTTGGCAGATTTAGTATATCCAATGGAAAGATTTAACTGTTTACGTTCGATTTTAGTTAGGGAGAGAGAGAGGGAGTCATTGAATTATTGTGTTTTTATCTTATGGACCACGGACTTTGAGTCTTTGAGGTCTTAGTCTTGCTTCGCTAATTTTCGTTGCTATTGACTATAGTCTACTACATACTATTTAGTATCGTGTTGTAACCTTTATTATAATACTCATATGAGCATCACAATCACCAATCACGCTAGACATTTTATCATACTTCATGTGGGGCAGCGTGGATCAGCGGTACGGTTTTTGCTTCGTACCCGAAAGGTACCGAGTTCGTTCACCCGCCGCTGCGCTGTGTGGCCTTGAGCAAGTCACCTCGCCCTAGCTCAATTTGCGGCGCTGCACCGTGGTTATTCCAGTCTTCCCTGGGAATAGACCCTAGAGATAAATTTCCTCTATGGGATGAATAAAGGATTTATTTAGACCAGTGTTAGTCACGGTAAACTAAACTTCCTATTGGGTTAAGGTGTAATGTAAATGTTGCTGCTTGAAACTCGAAGAAATCAATAACATTGTGAAATTGAATGTGAACTTCAATTTAATATACGAAAACAGATAAAATGGACGTTTCGGGTTTCCCCCTTATCAACAAAGCAAGATGAATGAAAGAATCACTTAATTTGTTTTTTTAATTGAGTTTTTATACAGCGTAATATCCACTAAATGTGCTCAAAGTGCTTTACAAGGGGTCCCTGGCCAACAGCAACATTTAACATGTAAGACGGGACATGATGCCTGTTGGGCGATATTACAATTTTTTCGGACAGAGACAACGCCAGGTACTCATTTGACACCTGAGTACGGTGAGAGATTGTGAGTAAAGAGCCTTCTCCAAGGACTCAACTATGTGCCGAGCGAGGCCCAAACCCAGGACCTTCTGATCTGAAAGCGAGTGTCATACCACAAGACCACAACAGACGTTTTATTAGTTTGTTTGTTTTTTGCCTATTGAGCATGGTCGCAGCTCTAAATTTGAATCTTTTATTCTTTTACTTCCACAGATCTATCTTGATGATGCCTTGGGTTGATTCAGTCCAAAACTAATTTGTGTGGTTTTATTTAACAATGTTAATGACATTGAACATACATTGATACAACAATGCCATAATTTGTCATGTTTATCATGTAAAATCATGTATGGACCTACAAAACCATTATTTTGAATGGTGATTTGATGATGATGAACAAAATATGTGTGTTGTACAAAATAAATGGCAAAGCTAACAAAATGCAATCTCCTTAATAAGAGGAGACTGGGGATTGACAAGTGCTGCAACAAATTGAAAAATAATATCAGATGTTTCTCTTAACATGGTTGGAATATATGAGAGGATGTTAACATTTTTCAGTCTTTCATTAGCCCTCTCAACATGAATTCTACATGAAGCAATTTCTTTTGTTAATAAAATCTCATTTTCAGTAAATTTATTATGTAAAAAGGGAGGGATATTTACAGTTACTCCTTGGGGTAAAATATCTTGAATCAGGATGGGGTTTTACCTTTATTACCTTTATCTGCTAAAATTAATTCTCCAGGGCTTAAAATTAAAAGTTTTAGTAATCCACAATTTTGTACAATGACCTTATCCGAGACAGACCCTGGATCATGTTTAGAAATAAAATTTATCACACCATTTGGACTTAGACCAACAAGAGCTTTAACAGAATTCATGGACCTATAAGAAGAATAAGTTAACCGTTGTTTATCCATTTCTTTAGGAATAGCAATTTGGTCATCTGTACAATCAATGATCATTCTGCAATTTGGAAATCTTAAAAATGATGATGGAGCTGATAGTTTATTTTTATGTCTAGAAGGGCATGTAACCTTCATAACATTTTCAAAGAGAAGCGTATGGCTTATGTAAAACATGAATAAAAGTTTGTATAATATTTGTTATAGTACTTTCACTAACGCTAAACAATTGTGAAATATGAAGGTTAGCGTAGTTCTGTCTAAGTTTCATAAGTGTAATAATGAAAATTTGGTCTTTTAATGCAACTGTCTCTTCCTGAACTTCCCATCTACTATAATAAATAATGTTACCTCTAAAGCACTCAACATATTGAACAATAATATTAAATATTTTAAAAGAATGTACACCTGTCTCCATTCGAAGAACTTTTTCTGTAAGGCGTGAAACAGTGTAAGTGCGTTGAATCTAACTTAGTTGGGTTTTTTAAAGCTAGCTATTTCCTTATTTTTGTCTGTAATTTTTTGTTCTTGAATTAAATTTGTTGTTCTATTTAAAATATCCTCACTTGTTCTACAATCTGTTTTTTTTTAAAAGATGGAATCCTGTGATGATGGTGACGAGAGTTGAGATGATGATGAGGGAGAAGATAATGAGGATGATGATGAGGAGGAAAATAATGATGATGAGGAATCTGGTTTTTTTAAAGGTGGGACTTTGTGATGATGATGAAGAGAGTTGAGCTGATGATGATGATGATGATGATGATGATGATGATGATGATGATGATGATGATGATGATGATGATGGTGGTGGTGGTGGTGGTGGTGGTGGTGGTAGTGGTGGTGGTGGTGGTGGTGGACTTCTTGATGTTGGTGCCAATTGAGATGGGGTGGGAATTCCTTGTGTCACTTTTCTTTTCTTTCTTTCTGGCTCTGATGGAAACAATTTATTTTTATTTCTGTCAAACAATTCAGGGAGGTTGGCTTTGTCACCATCTCTGAAGTGACAAGAACACACTCTTGATGATGATGTTGGATCTTTTGTCCTTTCACCTGAAATGAAAAGATTTAAAAAAAAACAATAATTCTGTTGGGCATATTGGGTAGGCCTATATTATTTAATTTGATAAGTACTTTGTTTTAGACTATCTTGTTTGACACCAGCTCAATGCATGATAAATCAAAGGTGTGCAAGAGACTAGGTTACTGGTGGGTCTCTCGCCTGTCTTTTATGAAATCGCACATTCAGCAAAATGTCGCACTTCCTCATTACTTCTTTTGATGATTTTGACTAGGTATATATAAAAATAAGAATTCTTAAATTTACACAGTTAAAGTTGATCTTGGGGTTGAGTGTGGCAAGACTTGCGTTTTCTCTTTATTTCAGTCAGTACTGTACTGGACAGTGCGGTGATGGAAACTTTGGAGTGTCAACAATCGGGCACAGGTAAAGGAGAGAGGTCCCTGCCGCCATCTTGCTTTGTTCACACAGAGTTGCCACCTCGGCTGTCGGGGAGGGGAGGCATGGCAGAGAATCAGAGAAACTTTCCAAAAAAAAAGAGGAAAGTATGTGTGTTTGTGTGTGAGAGAGAGAGAGAGAGAGAGAGAGAGAGAGAGAGAGAGAGAGAGAGAGAGAGATCTGCGTGAGGGGAGGGGGGGGGGGGGAGAGGTTGCGTTATTTTATTTATTTATTTTCATTTTGCCATAAAGGTATCGAGTTTAAAGTAAGATTTTAACAAATATTTTATTCTCTTTCTTCTTGTTCTCCTTTTAAAAAAATTATCACTTATCAGTAGAACTTAACTCTCATTCAGTTTATCAGCCTTAACATCAAAACGATTGAGATATCATTTTTGCTTCAACTTCAATAAAAACCTAGTTTGGAATGTATTTTTATTTATAATTTCGTGCAATTGTACACTTTAATCATAAAATATAGGTCTACGTAAGCTAGAACTTGACCTAGATCTGGACTACGAACTCTATCAAATGTTCGACGAGGCGTGCGTGCTTACCTGACTAAAGTGGTCCACTTTTTCTTCAATTTTTTGTCTGCCTGTCCATTTGGAAATCTGTAAAACTTGCAGGAGTGACTCTCTGACTGGTGTAGACAATCTGGTACAAAATACTGGACCATATTTAAGATAAAAATTGTTTTTTTGAGCGATTTTCCAATTAATCCTTGCCTGGACCAAGCACGGATTTTTTTTTGTTTAGAGCCAGCCGATTCGTTGCTAGGCGGACGTGACGTCAGACTGTGGAATCCTATTGGATTCAATAGTCTGATGTCACGCGCCCGGCAACGGCGGCCATCTTGGTTCTAAACAAAAAAAATCATTACTTTTTATTCTTCATGCTGGCTAGAACTTTTCATTCCCTTTTCATATGCCTTGTGATCAGAATGTGTAAAAGTCAATACATGATCAAATTGATGGGGTTTTTTTTCCTCTGGATACGCGTTTAAGCTCGCCGGGGAAATATTTCATACGGCGTCCGCCATTGTTCCGATAGTTTAGAGCCAGTGTTACTAAGTTACCATACGTCATTAGGAAGGAAGTGACAATACGACTGTTGAAGACTATTATTGTTATAACTATTCACCCCAACACATACGAACAATACGGCAAACAATTAATAAAAGATAGGTACACCAAATTTAGAAAATGTGAATACTTTGAAATCTTTTGAATTATTCAAGGCATACAGAAAAATAACAAAAAGAGGAAAGAAAGGTGAAAGGAAACAAAAACAAAACAAAGAGAAGCCAAAGAAAGCATCAAACACAACTCAGTAAAATTAAACAGCAATAATTTAAAATCTACGAATAACAATGACGGAAGGCAACGGAAAACAACCGTCATTAGCAAACTGTACCGAACACGTTGAACGTTTCAAACTGTTGCGAAATGAAACAATCACATTGGCTCCGTGGAATGCGTAAGTGAACCATTTAGGCAAATTTGAAAACATTATTCAAGAAATGAAAAAGTTCCAAATTAACATCCTTGGAATCTCAAAAACGAAGTGGAATTGAGAAGGAGTAGTTAAAGAAGATGATTTTGTATTGTATTATGCAGTTGGAAAACATCACGAGAAAGGAGTTGGAAGGAGAAGGAGGGGGGGGAGGAGGAGGAGGAGAAGAAGAAGAAGAAGAAGAAGAAGAAGAAGAAGAAGAAGAAGAAGAAGAAGAAGAAGAAGAGAAGAAGAAGAAGACGAAGAAGAAGAAGAAGAAGAAGAAGAAAGTAGAAAACAAGAATATATATATATATATATATATATATATATATATATATATATATATATATAATATATATATATATATATATATATATCTTTACTTACCGAACCAGCAATCTTCAAAGATTTTATTTTGAGTTCAGGAACCCCTTCAGACAAGTCAATATAGTAGGAGTGTCCCCTAGGCATAACAACGTCATCGAATGTACAAGGTACCTTTTCCACATCAAGTCTAGTTGTTGGGGTATCACAGGTACCCTTTTCTGTCGGAGAGCTGCACCAGCTGGTTGGATTCAGCCATGACTCGGGGTGGACTGCCGTAAACTCCAAGTCTGTGTGAAAGTAGTAAGAAATGTCGATACCTTTGTCGTGGATTGTCGATGTACCGGTTTTAGTGAGCGTCGATATAAACTGGACAGAACTTAACCGCACATAGCGTCAAAACAAAGTGTTACACTTTAAAATGGCAACTCTTATATTAAAGCCAATAAAAGTCTACACAAAACGAAATAAGATCAACAAGATTAATAAACTTTTTATTACCTTTGTCAGAGCTACAAAAGAGAGCGAAAAGATCGACAGCTCATTGATGATTGAAAAATTAATATTACTTAGATCATAAAGGCGTCGGTTGCTCCGTACATTCCCCTGATCACTGTACGCCCCTATTGGGAAGAAATATTGCGTAAATCCGGGAAAACATAACGAAAATATAGAATAACACATTTTTATCTAAAAAGTATCAATTTAATTCAGCTAAAGTCTTACAAACTGTATTTTAGACATGCCTAGCCTCTCAGACGTTGTCAGAAATCATCTGGTTGACATGACTTCTGCTGGTATTTCCATCAAGAAGTATTGTAATGCTCCACCATTGTTCCGAATTCAGTGTCGATAATATTACAATAAGCAAATATTACAATCACGGAACTGTCTCCAACCTCTCACGTCTTGGGAAGTAAAGAAGGACTTCTGTTCACAATGATTACCCTAACATCATGATGACCACTCTTTGTATCAATCACAGAAACTGCGATTGAATTCCAGATTTCATTATAAAATTTCAAATGAAGACTCAGACAGGCAGGATTGAAATGCCGACGGCCATACGTAAGAATTTTGCCCAAGGAACACCACATGACTGCAAGATTTCAATGGCCTGCTTGTCACGTACGTTGGTTCCAATCATATTGGGACAATGCTATTTTCTATCACAAAAACAGGTTTAATTTGCTGATGGACGGCAAATAATATGGTGCCAGAACGCGGATCGTTACTTGATGAGTTAAAGCGGTCTGGAGCCTTGGCATCGAGCACGTGATGGTATGGGCCGGTATAAGAGCTGGCCAACTTACAGTGCTCGTCGTCACTGAGAGCTTCAAAACAGTTACATGTGTACCATGACTCACCATGTTGTTGTTACTTTCAGATTGCTTACTCAGTTACCTATAAAATTGCAAGATTCTATTGAATTAATAGTGCTCGCAATGTTCAAAGTGTATTTTGTCCCTTGTCATTTTCAAATAAATTAAATTTCAACTAAGGGGGAAAAAACAACACAAAGACTGTTAGTACATTTACGCGTTCTTTAACACTGTCCATTTACGCTTACTTTTGCACTCCGCGAAATTTTGGATGAATTTCAACCACACCCCATTTGGGTAAAATATATATGTATCTTACTCAAATTCGAGTATCGTACCTGGAATTCTCGTCACTTTCCAAATGTGTATGAATTATGTCAATGTGACCAACAGTTATAAAGTTATGCGCTGTTAATCACTGGCCAGTTTAAATTGACGCTCAGTATAGAAAATAAAAAAATTTATATTCCATCCCTAATGCCAAAGTCTTCGTTTTTGCTCAAATGAAGTACCGGCAAGATTATGGGCTCGTCAGGGAAGAGTTTTAATCAAGAAATGAAGTGAGTAGGACAGTGCCAGAAGACAATTAATAGAGAACAAAAATTTCGCGGCGGCGATGGGGGCTCGAACCCGCGATCTTACTGGTACGACAAGTCCACCTGGCCGGGAAGAGCGTGACTCTACCGCATGAGCTATCCACGATCTCAAAAAAAGATCGCTTCTAACCCTAGTCTTATTAGAGCCTACTCTTCCTGACTTCTTGGGGTCACGGATTCAACACACACAAACGCCGCGAAGTTAGATGGCCAGCATTTTAAGTTTAATAGCCAATATTCTCAACACAGACATGTAACATAGAAACGATTGAGACATTGAGTATGCTCCCTTATTTAGAGTAAATTTATAATTAAGAAAAGTGAGTGGAACAGGCACTTATATTGATAACAACAAGAAATGAAGTGAGTAGGACAGAAGACAATGGAGAACAAAAATTTCGCGGCGGCGATGGGAGCTCGACCCGCGACCTTACTTGTACGACAACTCCGCGGAAGAGTTTTAGTAGCATTACTTTTTCTAGTTGCATTAACATTGATAAACATATGACTCGGGTACAAAGCTAAGATTATTCGCAGATGATAGTTTCAAATACAATCTGATAGCAAATACAAACTCGTGCAGAAAGACTTTGATATTTTGCAACAATGCGAGAAAATGAAAAAGGGATTAACATCCGTATAAACCTGCTTTGGAGACTTAACATTAAACCAATCAAATCAAACTTCATCCTTCATGACATATTTCTAGAAGAAACTATACACACAAAGTACTCATGGATAAAACGAAATAAATATGTATAGGAAAAGGCAAATTTTGCCCAGGATTTCTCGAACGTAATATATAATGCTGTCCAAAATCAATAAAATTGGATTATGGTTGATTAGTTTGGAATCCACCGCATAAAGACACACTCAGGACTGATACCTCATCATGAAATACAGACATTACTAAAATAATAACTCTGTATCAAGAGAGATACTAATAGATCAAAACCAAATGATTTCAGGCAAACTACGAACAGTCCGAGGACCAAATTTTAAATATTCCTCCATCTATTGTTGACTATCACTTTTACTTGTATTTCCGAAATACGTTCCGCTAAGGAACAACTTATCTGCTGGTATCAAACTTACGAGACCTTTTGAGATGTTATATATGTAAAGGATCAAATAAAGAAATTAAGGAGCAGTCACGGTTAAGATAAAGAACGGAAAATGTGTATGAATGGTTCCAGATAAAGCAAGAAAGAAAAATACAAGGAAAAAATAACAAACAAACAAAAAATAAATATCCCAAAAAATCAGTACCCCAGTCGAGGTCGACTGATTTTTTTGGGGTGTTTTTTTTTCCTTGTATTTTTCTTCCTTGCTTTGTCTGGCACCTTTCATGCACACTTATTCAGTTCTTTATACGTAAATAAGAGAGATAAAGAAGCGAGGGAGTGGATAATAATAATAATAATAAAAAGAAGAAAAATAATAATAATAATAATAATAATAATAATAATAATAATAATAATAATAATAATAATAATAATAATAATAATAATAATAATAATAATAATAATAATAATAATAATAATATAATAATAATAATAATAATGCTGAAAACTTATATAGCGCTATAACTCCGAGACACCAGACTCTAAGCGCTTAATAATAATAATAATAATAATAATAATAATAATAATAATAATAATAATAATAATAATAATAATATAATAATAATAATCTTTATTGTCCATAAATATGGCAATTTGTCATTTAGTTACACTTGTTATAACGTTAAATGATAACTGTAACATTGAACAGATATTTCACTCCTACTTATTCTTCTCTCTCTCTCTCTCTCTCTCTCTCCTCTCTCTCTCTCTCTCTCTCTCTCTCTCTCTCTCTCTCACTCTCCTCATTCTCTCTCTCATTCTCTCTCTCTTCTCTCTCTCTCTCTCTCTCTCTCCTCTCTCTTCTCTTCTCTCTCTCTCTCTCTCCTCTTCCTCTCTTTCTTTCACACGTGCGATATACACAACATAAACATATTCATTTCGTTTTCAATTTGTTACAATTGTGGCAATTCGACACCAAAAATTATCATCATTATCAATTGGTCAGTTAATCTAACATTAAATAAATTATTCAATCAGTCAACTTATCAATCCTTGGTTTTTCTGTACCATATGAAATATTCAAAAATTTTATTGCTGATGGAGCGAACGTTGATTTATACTTGTTAGTTCTACATTTAATCTGACAAAACCTTCTCCCAGATGGTAAAAGACTAAATTCATGGTATAAAATATGTTTTTTATTGTTGGTAATTGAGAATGCTTTCCTTTCTATTGCTTTTCCATGAATTCTTTCTACTCCATCAAGAGGATGGTTTATTACGTTTGATGCCTCTTTGATAGATTTTGAAATTTTTGATTTATCTTTAAGTCGTCATCCGCCAAACCATATGGTGCAGCCAAACGCAATTACACTTTTAATCAATGAGTC
>NC_088360.1:64883433-64888433 GCF_034508935.2 Berghia stephanieae | reverse complement strand
TAACTCACTCAAACCTAGAGATTTTTGCTTCTTTCTAAACTTGGAAAAACGTATATCAAAAATGAGGATGTGCATATATAATATTATTTAACTAAAAACTAAAAACATTAGCTTTGATACTAAGCCTATAATTTGTCTTAGAAAAAATGTAATAAATAGGCATGGGGTAAAAAGTAACCCATGTAAACTACGGGTATAGTCGGTTTTAGGGTTGAGTGAGTTAATTGTCAATGATAACTTTAATCCAGTAGGCTTACCTATTAGGTGAATCACACATAATAAAAGACGCAGGTCCATTTTCCTCAGAATTTGTTTCAACCTCTATAAGAGAAAACGAAATAAATCTATCTTCTTCTAATATAAGTATGTAAACAAGCAATGTTATGATCTTTAGAATCCCAAATGAAAATCTTTGAAGGGAAAATAACTACAAAAACAAAGACTGCTTAGTCTTCTAAGTAAAACAATTGCGGACAAGGAGAGACATTTCTGACGGGGTTCAAAAATCAATTTTAAGTATATACGTAGCTGGTGAAACCCAATTCCTTTGTCCGCGAGACTGTTATCTTGAATAAGGATAGTTATTGCCTAGCATGTAATTTTACAATGGGGGCGGTGCCGAAGGGAATGTCACTGTAGGTATTCTCAACAGTATTGATTCGTGCCGGAACAATTAGCAAATTAGCACTCTACAAACGAAAGGAAAATAATATGGGAAAGTGTTAGGAGATGAACACTGAAAGTGTGTCTGTTTCTTTCACGAATAATGTTGCTAAAAATGTTTTAATGAGTGGAATACTTGGTATATTGAACTGAATGAATGATGGACATTTGTTTATTGCGAACCCCATCGAACAAAACATCGGAAGTTAATGGTGCTATTCAAAAGTCGACTACAACTCTGTTCATTCATTTTTCTTTGAACTCTGTGAACAATCCTACATACAAAAACGAATTAGGTAACGATATTTGCGGTCGTAGCAAAATGTCATTTTGGTAAAGTTTCGACAAAAAAAGATATTGTTTTGAAGTATTTCAGAGTTCCAGTTTTTATCAGTGTCTATGGATAAATAACTACAAAAGAGTATTCTTGTTTTGTTTTTTTTTAAAGCAGACCTTCAGAGTCAATAGACCAAAATGTAAAGCCGGAGTTTATTCAGGTTTTCATAGAAACGGGCAATGGCAACTGCTTGCTACCCTTTGGATAGGACGCTAGTCTATGGCATAGTTCTTTCCACCACATAATCTACCAGATCCAACTACACAATCAGTGCTGGGTGGAGAGGCGGTCAGAAATTTAACTAGGGGTCAATCTCGTTCTATTTGCATATGAAGTGAGTGCTCTATCAACTGAGCAATCGGGACCCATGGTATATTTGTTCACTCCCCCCCCCCCCCCCCCCCATAAAAACAACTGTGGGGTAGTTGCACACATATGTATTGGCTTATGATCGTATAGTGGCTTTTTAATTCTTTTGCGTTGTGTTGTAGATGTTAATAATGACTACAGAGTTCAAGGGCCAATGATGATAATTGAATGTACAACATAAAGACATTCAAATAAAAGTCCAGATTCTAAGTTTCATTTCTTACAGTTTTATTTGTTGTGATAAATTCCAAATCCAAATCAAATAGCATGGTCACAGTTTCATAAATTCCAAATCCGTAAAATCAATCCAAATGTAAAGTCATTTTGCCTAAGTAACCATTTTCAATATACGTGGAATATTTCTAAGTCTGTAATAGCAAATAAATGATGGTGAACACAAAAGGTTTAAAGCAAAAACGTGCAGCTCATCCTGCAATGTCGAATTCCGTTTTGATCAGAAACACTCTGTTTTATAGATAGTATGCGCTAGACTAAGAAGCTCATAACATTGCCATCCGGAAGTACAACGGACTAACACACAAAGCTGTGTGTATCCAGGAACGTTTATAGTCGGGTTAATACAGTTCAGTGAGCATTACTCATAAACGCGGATGGCAAAAAACAATAACAAAGACCTGAGTTACGTCATCTTCGAACTATCTATACCCTCTTGTAAACTTTTCCCACAATGCCTTTCCAAAGGTCAGTTTTTTACGCCCAAATAATCAAAGGTCGTAGGCCTAAATAATCCGTACGCCCAAATAACAAATACGGTACGCCCAAATAAAATCGTACGCCCAAATAATATTGTACGCCTAAATAATAAATACCAACTATAATTTAATGCTTATATCCCCAAATACCAAGTAAAACCGATCAAAGAAAGTGATTTTCTAGTATTCAATATAATGACCAAGTTTAAATGATATACAATCACTGTGAACTCATTAAACCCACTTGCTGTAAGCTAACTCTCTTACACCCTAACAAACCTAAAGCAAATCAAAAACATAGAGACTGGAACCAAAGAGTAGCAGGAATAGCTCTTTATATAATCTCAGCTTTAGAAGTCTCAAGTTTGGGATTGTTTGAAAAGTTAGGGGGGGGGGGGGGGGGGGGTGTCACCATAATGGATCATTTTTTTGGAGTGGAAAAAATCCTGGAAGAAATTAAATTGAAAAAAAAAAAGTGTTTTGGTCGTTCACAATGTTTGGAGCGCATGGTATAATTGGATAGGATAATTGGTCTTAAAGGATAAGACTCTTTTCGTCTGTTAAAATACGATGACTTCTGCCATGCGCAGAGCCATTTCCATTTTAATAGATTAATGAGTCTAAATCTCAAGTGTTTACCTTAGATACCTCTTAATTCTCAATAAAATACTCTCGGAAGTCTTTGCGATTTTTGCAATCATAAGATTTGCTATGATATAAATCTTTATCTCAATGATAAAGGTTAACTTTAGGCTTATAAAATTCACACTACTTTTCCCTTATAAACACTAAATTAGTTAAATATTCCTGTGGACCGGTGGACGCACCCCTTTTACTGCGGACTTTTAAGCAAGTCAATTTTAAAAGTTTCATTTCAAACATATAGTGTATGATATGTTTGACT
Organism: Berghia stephanieae; assembly: GCF_034508935.2. Lineage (NCBI taxonomy): Eukaryota > Metazoa > Mollusca > Gastropoda > Nudibranchia > Aeolidiidae > Berghia > Berghia stephanieae. The sequence goes on along the minus strand of NC_088360.1, from coordinate 64,885,447 downwards.
TTTCCAAATAATAATTGTCACTACAATTGTTTTTGTTTCAAAAATAACATAGACTATAAAGGAAATGAATAGGTATAGAATTTGCATCCTTGGAATAAGTGAAATCGTGACTCTAGCCTCGAGAGAAACAGTATGTTATTCAGGATGCACGGATGGTCAACACCTAGAAGGAGTTGGTATTTTTATGATAAGGAAGCCAGTCAAAGCTCATGGGATGGGAACCAGTCAACTCAAGAATTATTAGAGCAGGAGTTTTCTCCAAATATTCCAAAACTACCGTAATACAATTTATGCCCCAACAGAACAGTCTACAATTTTCTCCTAACACAAATAGACATTGACCCACGCCATGATACGTTGATCCCCATGGGAGAACACTGGCGGTCGGTCAATAGAGCGAAGTTTTTTTGTGTGCCGCCCTATATTTTCCGAAGATTAGCATGTCAACCAAACAAAAAACTTCAATTTTAGAATTTTGATAAAATTAAAAATTTAGCACATACTGCTTTTTGTTTTGAATTTAATATTTGATGACTTTCGTCAACACTCGTGAGTCGCTCCACGAAGGTGGCGTCAAATCGGCACGTTTTATCTTTCCCCCGTTGCCAATGAGGGGAGGGTGTGGTGTGGCGGGGAAGTTTTTTGTTTATATGAGCCAGTCTTCGATTGGCCGTCCAGTCTTTCCACTCCCCAATCTCCCTCCACCTTCCCTCCCCAACTAGGACTTCATAATAATAGATAGATGTCGATGCCCCCCAACCAACTGCCAAGACGGCCAATCTAGCGATGCACGCCCTGAGGTTTTATCACGGAAAGAAGAGGCTTTGCTTCAATAAAATAATATACGGATGACGAGAATGGCAATTAATCTATATTTTGTCATTGTTGGTTTTGCTTAAATATATATTAAATATCAAAAAGAACAGTAAACAATTTCTGTAATATTTTCAATATTTCTGTAATTTGTAACCAATCATGAATCATGTTGATTTTTTAATTGAAAATCAATTCCGACACTTATCCCCTTAAGAGAAAATAGTGGTGAAAGATTTAGGTCCACACAAACCAGTGAATTTTAACTTAGTTTCTAACACACCGAGGAGACACTGTCTCCGGAGACATCGCCGATTTAATCATGATTATTTTAAAACTGTTGAATGGCTTACTGCCAGTGAATGCCGTAAAACGCTTCATTGTTTTTATTGTTTGATTTTTGGTGATGTATGCTCTAATTGGACAAAAGGAAGATTCAGTGATATTGCGCACATCTCTCAGGCACTGAAGAAACATTCTGAATAAAAAGCCATTTCACAAATGCTGTTAAATATAAACTTGTAGACATAAGAAATCGGGTGGAAACAGGACATGCTGCATCTGTGAGTCGTTAAAATGAACAGGTGAAAGTTCACAGACACGTTTTGTCCAAGATAATTGATGCTCTTTTGTTTTGTGGTGTATATGAAATAGCCCTTAGAGGTCATGATGAAAGCACTGAATCATATAATCGTGGAGTTTTTTAGATCTCATATCGCGTGATGCTAAAAATGATCCATTGCTTGCAAATCATTTGGAGACAGCAACTGTAGCGCGCTATACGTCTAAGGAGACACAAAACGAGATCCTAAACTTTATGTACAATATTTATTTGGAAGAATTGAAGCGTGATATTACAAATACAAAGTTTGTTTCGGTTCAAGCAGACGAGGCCACGGATGCAGCATAACGTATACAGTTCGTTATTATTTTAAGATTTTTAAGGGAGGGAAACTGGTTGAAAGGTTTTTAGAATTTGTTGAAGTCAGTGATAGGACAGCTGACGGACTAGCAACTAGAGAGAGAGAGAGAGAGAGAGAGAGAGAGAGAGAGAGAGAGAGAGAGAGAGAGAGACAGACAGAGAGAGAGAGAGAGAGAGAGAGAGAGAGAGAGAGAGAAGAGAGAGAGAGAGAGAGGGCGGGTATGGCATGCTTAGACATATTCAGTGATGCCAAAACTCCGATTTCACCGGAAAAGACTC
>NC_088360.1:64778433-64878433 GCF_034508935.2 Berghia stephanieae | reverse complement strand
AGAAAGGTCCCTTTTTTCCCATAACTTTAGCATTTTCTTTATGCTTTCAATTTTATGAATCCAATTATTTTTATTTTCCGTAGCTGTCATTTTGAAACTGAATATTACTCCTAAAACTTTTAGATCATCAACAATTGGAATGTTGAACAATGAATCTTTCCTAAGGATTTGATTTTTGTTCAGTTGCATAATTTTAGATTTACTCTTATTCAAAGTAAGCCCAGAGAATATCGAAAACTCATTAATTTTCTGTAACACATGTTTTAAGTCTTTTTGATCTTTTAGAAAAAAAAAGTTGTATCGTCAGCATATTGTTTAATAATAAATCTTGTGTTATCTATTAGTATTCCTTGAATGTTTTTCTCCTGTCTTACTTTAGATGCCATTATTTCTACTCCTAGAGTAAAGATTAAAGGAGATATTGGACAACCTTGTCTAACGCCTCTTTGCATATCAAAATCCCCCGATATATGTCCCCCATTTTTGACACAAACCTTCCTATTATTGAGAATGGTGATGATACAACCTTTGAAATAATTTCCGAAACCAAAGTAATCAAAAGTTTTTAATAGAAATGTTGTTGATATAGTGTCGAAAGCCTTTTTATAATCAATTGATAACATTAACGAGGATAAGTTTATTTCTTTTTCATATTCTATTAAATCATCAATTTCCCTCAAAATTTCTGCAATGTTCTTCCACGAATAAATCCTTTTTGGTCCTTTCTAATTATATTACTTATAACCGTTTTAAGTCTGTTTGCCAAGGTTTTTGCTAGTATTTTATAATCAGCATTTGTTAATGTTATAGGCCTCCAATTCCCTAAATCTTCCCTATCGATAAATTGATTTTTCGGTATTAACGCTATTACCCCCTCCTTTGACTGTAACTAAGCATATTTTTTAAAAATACTAAATTCAAAACAGTTGAACATCGCCGTTTTGATCTCATCCCAAAAAACTTTGTAAAATTCTACTGGAATTCCATCTGGCCCTGGGGAGGATCCATTTTTCATTTTTTCCATAGCACTCCTAATTTCATCTAACGTAATAAATCTGTCACAGAATTCTTTCTCTTCATTTTGTATTTTAGGTATAGTGATATTTTTTACATATTCATCACTCAACATTTCTATTGTTTCGTCTTCTTTCAATTCGGTGTAAAGTTCTGAATAATATTTACTAATAGTTTCTAGAATTTCCAATTCATTAGTAACATAATTATTTTCATCACTTTTCAATTTATAAATTGTATTGTTTACAGCCCTGGTCTTTTCTAATGATAGAAAGAATCGATTACATTTCTCTCCCTCTCCCTCCCACTTGATGCCTGCTCTTACTCTGGCCCCCATTGTTTCTTCAATTTGTTTTATTTCAATTTTTTTCCCTCAATTCCAATATTCGTGATAAAATATCGTTGTCGTTAGGGTAATATACTAATTGTTCTTCTAATTCATTAAGGGCTCTTATTTCTTCATTATAAGTATCTGATGTCTTACGACATTTATATTTGCAGTAGTCTTGTGTAAATTCCTTGATGTCTATTTTAACACCAAAGGTGAGGATCCAACCTTTTGTATTCTTCTAAGAAACTTTGGATTTTTTTTTCTTTCATTAATGTTATATATTTTAAGTCACTCAATATTGATACATTCATTTTAAATAAGGAGGGCCCTTTTTTGAAGGATGTGAATTTAAATTTTGATATAACTGCTCTATGATCAGTAAAGGCAATGCCTTTAATTTCTGCTTCTTGTAAAAAAGGTATAAGCATGTTATTTATAAAGATATAATCTAGACGTCTAGCTATCAAAGGAGATCCTCTACTCCATGTAAAACTTTCTTCTTTTTTATGTTTTATTCTCCATGTATCTGTAAAGGCTAATCTATTGATAAAATCATTAAAATTTTCAACATTTTCTTTATCATGTGGATTGCCAGATATTATGTCCAACTCATTATTTACCACAGTGTTAAAGTCCCCTAAACAAATCATTGGTAAATCTAGATTTAACTCCGATTTTGACATAAAAATCTTTCCTAAATGAGAAAAGAAATAATTTTTCTCCTGTGTAATACATGGAGCGTAAATATTAGCTATTAAAATACCTTATCTTTGTTATTGTATGTATTTAATTTTATCAATAATATTCTGGAGTCTTTGTACAATGTATTAATTTCTACTTTATCGTTTAATTGTTTGGAAATAAGAAATAATTGTCCTTTACTTTTGGATGTCCCCGGAGATAAGATAATTTTCCCACCCCATTCTTTTTCAACTAAATTTGAATCCTCCTCCAATAAATGTGTTTCCTGTAATCCTACTATGTCTATTTTATTTTGCTTGATATTTTTAAAAATTGCATTCCTTTTTTTCCTGTTTCTTAATCCACAAACATTTAGTGAAAGGATACTTAAATATTCTAAACCCCCCGCTGAAAAAAACGTGCTAAAATTGTTTGGATTCATTTTAATTGAAGTATTTTAAAATTAATAGTATTTTATGTTTTAGCATTATTAATTTTACTACAATCTCTTTTTAACACCATTTTCACTCAGATAGTTTTGGGCGACCTCTTTTTCCTTCCTCTTCTGGTGACCCTACTCTCTTTCTACTAGAAGATCTTGTCATAACATAATCCTCCATTGTTTTAAACTTTTTTTTTTTTGCCTCCCTCACAACTTGTCTCCCCCTCTCTTTTTTTTTCTTCTCTTTCTCTTTCTGTCTCTATCTTTTCTTTTTCTTTCCGATCTCTCCTTTCTTTTTCCTTATCCTCTTCCATGAATTCATTTGATTTTCCTTTTCCACCAATCTCACCTTCTCGCATCTCTCTTACCTGTTCATCGTTACCTCGCTTCTTCTTTCCATTTCCTTCTTTTACCACTTCCATATCTTTTCTTACTTCCTCTCCTCCCCGTCTATTAATTCTATCATGTGGTGGTTTTTTTTTGTCCTTATCTCCCACCTCCCGATTCTCTCCACTTTTTATCTCCTTTCTTCTCTCTCCCTTTCTCTCCTCTACTTCTTCCTCATCCTCCACCTTCTTCTCTCCCTCCTCTTCCGTCTCCTCTCTCTCCCCCTCCATTTCTTCTTCCGACTCCTTTTTCGACTCCTCCTTTTTCTCCTCCTCCCTCTCAAAGTTTTCAACTCTATCCTCCGCTGTATCCATTTCTTTTTCCTTCAGAAGCATTGGACAATCGACTTCCCTATGTCCCCCTGTTTTGCATCTCCTGCAGACGACTTGTTTTCTACATGCTGTGGCACTATGGCCTTGCTCCATGCAATTCCTACATCTATTGTCATGCATTTCCTTGTAGTACAGGAACCCTTTAAAGATGCCTACGTCTATTATTCTTGGTGTTGGGGCAGTAGGGATACAAATCCAAACCATCCTTCTTCCAGTCATCATCTTGCCCTGCGGGTCCCTTACCCGCTCCATGACCATTCTACTCGTCATTTTAAGTCCAAGCATCTTGACCTTTTTTCGATCTCTTGATTGGAGAATGATATTGGGATGCCACCGATAAACAATTTAGTGACCGCTATCTCCTTCCCCTCTTCGTCCACGAGAATAAATGGGTTTCTCCCATTCAGATCAAGTTTTCTCCCTCTAAGGACGATCCCTCTGGCCAGCATCCTTACCCTGGCATCGTTGTTGGAGGGATAAATCCTCCACAGCCGCCCTATTCTTTGGGCCCCTATGAGGGAGCCATCCCCTCCCGACTTTTCCGCCGCAAAACATATCTCGTATGTAGTGAAGCGGCTGTCCTCCTCCACCTTTAAAAATACAGGCAAGACTGCAGACATATTCATTAATTATATATAAATTAAATTACTCAATATCCACTAATGTGAGACTTTTTGCAAAATGATTGTGTATATAGGTGTGTACGTGTGTGTGTGTGTGTGTGTGCGTGTGTATGTGTGTGTGCTAAAAAAAAACAAAATAAAAAACCAGAGAGAGACAAAGAGGGGGGGGGGGGGGAATAGAGAGAGAGAGAGAGAGCGAGAGAGAGAGAGATAGAGAGAGAGATAAAGAGAAAGAAAAAGTGAGATAGAAAGTGTGTGTATGTGTGTGTGTGTGTGTGTTCGTGTGTGATTGTTTCGGCCTGTATACGTGAATATAACTTTATTATTACCTTATTTATTTTAATACAACTCACTAACAAAAAAAAACCCAAAAAAAAAACAACAACAAAAAAGGGGGAGAGAAATAGAGAGGAGGGGGGGGAGGGGGGGGGGGGGAGGTTTTCCGAACCCTCCCAGCGTTAAGTGAAACGACTCAAATATAAAGAAATGCAGCGCTTGGAGCCCCCGGAAGGTCTCCCAAAGAATGTAAGAAAAGATGGAGAAAATGGAGAGCAATTTATCCCCTAATAATATTCTACTTTAACCCACTACACATTACATATCCTGACCAAAACAAATCAGAAATAGTAGTAATAATAATAATAATATAATATAATATAATATGTGAGGGAAGAGAGTCAAATAGCTAAGAAGAAAACAATAGTGAAACTATCCCCTATCGAAGATAGGAAAGGTTGTAACTGAGAAAAGGAAAGCCACTCAACTATGTAACCTTACCGCAATTTAATCTAACTTTTACTTAACACCAATTATAATAATAACGTTAACCGAAACTAATAAGAAAGGGTACACTAAAAATTACGAAAGTCACATAAAGAAAACAAAAATAACAAAATTAGATGCCTACTTTCTTCTTTATGTCCGCCATTCAGCTACCACTACTACTACAACCATCACTACCACCACTATTACAACAACCACCACCACATCATCACAACCACTACTACTGCAACCACTACCACCACATCATCATCACAACCTCTACTTCTACAACCATCACCACCTCATCATCACAGCCACTACAAGTACAACCACCAGCACCACATCATTATCACTACCACAACTACTACACCACCATCACCACCATATCATCATCACTACTACTACGACAATTACTACTACTACAGCCACCACCACTACATCATCATCACTATCACTACTACTACAACAACCACCACCACCACCACATCATCATCACGACCACTACTACTAGAACCACCACATCATCACTACCACTACTACTACAACCACCGCCACCACATCATCATCACCACTTCTACTACAGCCACTACCACCATATCATCATCACTATCACTACTACAACTACAACCACCACCACATCACCACTAGCACTACTACTACTACAACCATCACCACCACATCATAATCACTACCACCACTACTACAACCACCACCACATCATCATCATCATCATCATCATCATCATCATCATCATCATCACTACTACTACAAGCACCATCATCACCTCATCACCACCACTACTAAGAGAGAATCAGATGCATGCCGTCATTGCCAAGGAGGCCATGAGACAATGGACCACATCGTCATCCACTGCCCAGTGACAAGCCTGTCAGGAGGCTACGAGACAGCCTATAAGGCAGGAAAAGAATGGATTGAAAGATTCAAAATAGAGGTGTAGCCATTCGATACTACTACTACTACGACCACTACTACTACTACAAACACCACCACCACCACATCATCATCACTACCACTGCTTATACAACCACCACCACCACATTATCATCATGACCACAACTTTTTCAACCACCGCCACCACATCATCATCACTACCACTACTACTACAACCACTGTCACCACCTCATCATCACTACCGCTACTACTACAACTACAACCACCACCACCACCACATCATCATCATCATCATCATCATCATCACCACCATCACTACCACCACTACTACAAGCATCATCACTGTCACTGCTGCTACTACAACCACCACCACCATCACCACATCATCACTACCACTGCTACTACAACCACACACACACACACACACACACACACACACACACACACACACTATCTCTCTCTCTCTCTCTCTCTCGCTCTCTCTCTCTCTCTCTCTCTCTCTCTCTCTCTCTCTCTCTCTCTCTCTCTCTCTCTCTCTCTTTCTTTCTTTCTTTCTTTGTCCATCTATCTGTGCGCGCGTGTATGTGTGTGTCTGTACGTCTGCCTATATCTCTTCCACCTATTAGTCTATCTATATTCCTCACTTCTCTTTTACTTCGCGAGTTGTTTTTTTTTTTTTGGGTTTTTTTTTTTTTTTTGCACCAGGTTGGGAACAGGCAGGTTTAAAAATGGGTCAGGGAGGTTCCTCCATGTCTACCGTCTCACGCTGGTTCGTGGAGAAAAATAATCACGTGACAGTACTATTTTTACGTGTCGTTTTGACACGCAAGCGGTTTATATGAACAGTAGGGAAACTCACCTGATCAAGTCGTTGGGAACGCTGACTCCACGCGGACTCAACACCAGGATTGACCACCACTAACCTCCACTTGCAACAACTGCCACTACAGCTACTGCTGCTGCTACTACTACTACTACTACTACTACTACTACTACTACTACTACTACTACTACTGATACTAGTACTACTACTGATACTACTACTACTACTACTACTACTACTACTACTACTACTACTACTACTACTACTACTACAACTACTACTACAACTACAACGCACCGTTTTTATGCACCTCCGTTGGCGGTGATGGTTAATTAATGAAAATGTTACTGCATACGACCATGAGGTTTAAATAGTTTTAGATTGTAGTTTAGCACGCTGTTTAGTGATTACCGATGTACGTTTATACAATGATAATAAATTAAAGAATATTCACAATAATTTAAAAAATCAAAGGTAAAAAGAGACATGGCACACAAATACTGATCTTAAATAAATAAAGAATTTTAAAAAATTAATTGTTTTTAAACAAGATAAAAAGTTTTTGAAAAAAAAAGATGTCTTTCTCAATAAAGTAAACTTTTTAAAAAAGATATGTTTACAATGGGAATCGAACCCAGTACTTTCAATGTTAAAAAGTCTGACAGCTTGTCCACTGCGCTACGGAGCCACCTAACTGTCCATCACATTTAATAAGGTCTTTCTAAGACATTATTTTACCTTCAATGCAACTTCTATTTTCTGGTTCTATATTTCGATTTTTTAGTTTATTATTATTTTTGTATAAATTTATTAACAAAAACATCCTACATATGTCACAATATAACTTTTGCCATGTCCGAATACAGAAACACAATATCGCTGATGAAATTAGGTGGAATGCGCATCGTGACGGAGGTGCATAAAAGATACACCGTCAACGGAGGTGCATAAAAATACTACGTTTTTAAAAAAAAATAAATTTTGTTGTTTTATTTTTGCAGCAGTTATAAATTTACCAATCACATTAGGTTACAATTTGAAATGAGTGTGACTACTCCGTGTGTATATGTGTGTGTGTGTGTGTGTGTGTGTGTGTGTGTGTGTATTCAATCCAGACTGTCTTTTGTTTTCATTAACTTGAACTTGTCACCATCACTCCATTAATTATAAGCCAGCCTATCGCATTGTTGTTATTGTTGTCATTTGTTAATTTGTTACCATCTCAGTTACTTACAAATTTACAACCCCAGTATTCATCATATTGGATTATTTTATTTATCTCAATTGTTACGGTTTCACCCATTTTCCAATTTCCTTACATTTCAACTGGAAAATATGACGTCGAGAAAAACCAGCTGGGTTTGGGACCATTACGAAAAAGATGAAGGAAATAAGAAAGTGTTATGTTTGATCTGTAAATCTTTATTGAGCTATTCTGGAGGGACCTCGACGCTTGCGAAACACATACGGAATAAACACCGAATGTGTGTATTGAAATAATTAATAAATAATAAATGTAATTGAAAAATATAAAGTGCAAAAAGAAAAAACAATACAATAACAAAGACAAGACAAAAACAACAGAAAAAGAAAAAGAAAAGAAAAGACCCCCCAAAACTTCTCAAACTCGGTCTTGCCACAGATTAGTCATATCCCATGACTTACCACCCCCCCCCCCCTCCTTCCCAACCCATCCTTTTGACACACACATACGCACACACACACACACACACACACACACACATACTCACACAATTCTTGTCACTGTGTCACTCTTGTGTAATAGCGCTATCTGACAGCACACATCACTCTCCCTCTCAACGAAGCTGTCTCAGCTCTCACTGTCACTGTGAACCTACTGTAGACAACGGTTTTCATCGTGTAGCGGTCCCAAGTCTTTAACGGTTCAAGAATGAAAGATCCCACGGTCCCAAAGGTCTAAACGGTTCGAACTTCCAACGGTCTCTAAGGAATGTTCAATGTCGAAAAGGACCGGTTCTAGGACCGGTTCTTGCGGTTTTCATTTCCCAGGGACCGTAGGGCCGTGGTCCTTAAGCTTGCCAAGGACCGCCCCGCACTAATGTCAAGCAAGTTTCTGTAATTACAAGAATATCACAGTCTTTTTCAATAATTAAATCTTGAATTAAAATAGTTGTGTTATTGACTGATCGTGAGTTCATGAGACCTATATGTAAAACATTATTTATCTCCGACGACCCGGTCATAGGTATCTGTTCTATTTTTGTCAGAGATTGAGTGGGCCGAGGTGTGTGACAACGGGGAGCAGCAGGCCGATGACCAGTGACAACTGGTATTGATGATGTGTAACCAACATAGATGTTTTCATTGTAAAGATTAAAATCGGACTTAAATTTATTATTGTCATAAAAATGTTCACTGTTTGATGACAGTTCAATTAAAGTAGGAGGGGGGCGAGGCGAAGGCCTGACTGGCGATGGTCGTCGCCTAAGACTCCTTCCGCACTAGGACAAAACTGTCCCAGGACAAATTTGTCCTGTCCCACTGGAGAAAACTTCTATTCAAAAGGGGTTCCGCACTAGGACAGGACTGTCCCGGGACACACCTGCGCGAATGCATTATTATTTATTTTTTTTTTACAAGATTCAAAAGTTTATTTGTAGGCAATTGTCAATTTAACTCATACAAGAATATAATATTTTCATCAACAAATCAAGTAAATAAAATCAATAATAAAGCAAGGCAAACAATGATAGTAATAATGATAATAATAGTAAATAATAATAATAATAATAATAATAATAATAATAATAATAATAATAATAATATAATGATAATGATAATAATAATAATAATAATAAATAATAATAATAATAATAATAATAATAATAATAATAATAATAATAATAATAATAATAATAATAATAATAATAATAATGATAATTATAATGGTGATAATAATAATGTAAAATATTCTAATTAATAGATTAGTTATTTAATAGTTTGAATTATAAATTAATAATTTAAAAAATAAGTCCTTGGTACAACTCTAATAATTCACATTTTATGAATCAACATAAGATACGACATGACGATAATGATTTTTTACACTGTACAATGGGATTTGTTTACATAAGATTTATATAATCATGAAATATTATTATAGCAAGAGTAATATTATTGCTGCTGCTACTACTACTACAACTACTACTACTACTACTACTACTACTACTACTACTACTACTACTACTACTACCACTACCACTTACCACTACATACTACTACTACTAACTACTACTACTACTACTACTACTACTAACTACTACTACTACTACTACTACTACTACTACTACTACACTACTACTACACTACTACTACTACTACTACTACTACTACTACTACTACTACTACTACTTACTCTACTACTACTACTCTACTACTACTACTACTACTACTACTACTACACTACTACTACTACTACCACTACTTCTACTATTACGACTACTACATCTACAACAACAACTACTACTACTACCACTACTACTACTACTACTACTACTACTACTACTACTACTACTACTACTACTACTACTACTACTACTACTACAGCTACCACCTCTTCTACCACTACTTCTACTACTACAACTACTACTACTACTACTACTACTACTACTACTACTACTACTACTACTACTACTAGTAGTAGTAGTAGTAGTAGTAGTAGTAGTAGTAATGGATGAAATAGAGGTTGCATATTTCTGTGCTTTACTACGTGGAAAAAAAAAGACAAATTGAAAGAGAAAACAATATTGGGTGCATCCTTTAATGACCCAAAGATTGCTCAAGGGTCAATTCCGTAGACTCTATGGTGATCTCCGATCTTATCTTAAAATGACTTTCTTGGAATCACCTCATTTTACCCAGGTGCAAATGAGTACCAGTTCGCTGATGAAAGTAATCTTTGACGGACTAGCATCATTCAAGAGGATAATAGAAAGTCAGCATGGCTCGGTGGTACGGTCTTTGCTTCGTACCCGAAAGGCATCAGTTCGATCACCCGCTGATGCGCTGTGTTGCCTTGAGTAAGTCACCTCGCCTAGCTCAATTTGCGGCGCTGCACTGCGGCTAACGCCTGGGTTATACCTCGCCCTAGCTCAATTTGCGGCGCTGCATTGCGGCTGACGCCTGGGTTATTCCAGTCTTCCCTTGGAATAGATCCTCGAGAAAAATTTCCCCTATGGGATGAAAAAGGGAATTTTATTTTTTTTAATTTTAAACTGTTATCTGTCTGCTCAACGCTACAGCAACATGGATAAGTTTCGGATTTATAAGCTTAGGAGGCAAGATGGCCCATGGTTAGCGCGTTGTACTCTTGACTCAGAGGTTCTGTGTTTGATTCCGACCGAAGCCAATTTGTACTTTCTAGAGCAAGAAAATTTACTCCAATCACTCACTCCATTCAGGTGTAAAAGGGTACCTGTCAAGCTGGGATAGTAATCTGCGATAGACTAGCGTCCTGTTCAAAGGTTTTCAAACAAATACGTTAATTGTCCGCTTCACGCTATTGAAACCGGAATAACTCCTGCACCATTGGCTACAAGGCTCTAAAGGAGTTAATTTGTCTTACAATGAGTCCAAGTGGCTCAGAAGGACTTACTTAAAAATATTTTCATTGAAAATTCCCGAAATAAATAACGATAAAGATAATTGATCCCACAAGGTACCGAATAGATGTGCGACCGGTTTTAGACACGTTACTGCTGTGTCACAAAGTGTGACACTTCTTAAATTATATTTATAAACATACGTACTTAAAATTGCCGAAAATGTTTATGTTGCTATGCCTTCTGTACGTGGTTTCATCACATAGAATTATTTTTTGAATTGTTCTTGCTTTTTTATATTCAGAATTGAAATAAATAAATAAATCATAACTGTGAAATTGAATGTAAGCTTCAGTTTAATATACGAAAACAGATAAAATGGACGTTTCGGGTTTCCCCTTCATCAACAACACATGATGAATTAAAACTACAGACGAATGAGATAATGTGGTAGTGGCGTTGTTAAGATGCATAAACAAAAACATTGATGGGCAGGAAATTGTATGCTACTTTGTGAGGAAGCGCGAATTAAAACAGAGCAATAGAAATTTATAAAAGGTGCGTACTTAATTATGTTAAAAGAGGGGAGGCGGGGAGGAACTGTGTAATGCAGTATAGAAGACAGTGAACTAAAATAAAGTGTGGACTATTGTTGGAAAATAAATACAATGGAATTGGAAATAAATACAAAATGTAAGGGATGTAGGTATTAATATATTAGTGGCATTAGCAGGCAGAAGCAACAGTAAGCTAAGTAGTAGTAGTATAGTAGTAGTAGTAGTAGTATAGTATAGTAGTAGTAGTAGTATAGTAGTAGTAGTGTAGTAGTAGTAGTAGTAGTAGTAGTAGTAGTAGTAGTAGTAGTAGTAGTAGTAGTAGTAGTAGTAGTAGTAGGGATGCAGAAAATAAAGACAGGCATTTCAATTTTGACACGACGCCGCCAAGTCTGGGACTTTTTTGTCCTAGTGCGGAAGTCTGCTATGTTTTTCTACTATCACAAACGATATGAACACGGGACTGGGACAGTCCTGTCCCGTTGATTTTGTAGCATTTCACAACGGCTTGGGACACAACGGGACTGTTTTGTCCCGTCCCAATAGGTGCGGAAGATTTCTCTATATTCTATATGTTACAGATTTGGGACAGGACTGTCCCAGGACAGTCCTGTCCTAGTGCGGAAGAGGGTTAACTTGTGTGACAATTGGTCGTTGTTTACGTTTTCCACCACGATTAAAAAATAATAGTAAATTGGGCGGGTTGTAAAAATACCTTTCGTCTGGTTGACACATCATGAATAAAAATCCAAATGCTAGAATTAAAACATGGAGACTCTTGTAGAATTCTTGACAATCCATAACAGTGTGGGAATATTTGACAATATAAACATAAAAAAGCACTAAAACTTCTCGATTTAAACACAGTGACGTAAACCGGATTTTAAAGAAAGGCTGAATATAAAATCTATGTAAAAATGCAAAAAAAGTCCAGATAATAAAGGAGAAATACTATAAAGTTCAAGGAGCACACAAACAACAGCCTGTCAGGCGAACTACACATATCTAATATTTTCCGATAGATAACGGACGATACAGAAGCAGTAAATGACACAAAGCCATTTTACTGCTACTGACACTAAACAACATGTTGAATATGTTTGATAATAAACCTAACAAATAAAATTGTTACTTATTAAGAGGGTTATTAGATAGGATGGCCTGGTTTTAAAAAATAAATAAATAAATAAATAAAAACTACCAACCCAATATATCCCCCAACTTCCCAATTAACCCCTCAACATCCATGAACTCCTCAGGCAACATTATTAATTATATCTTTAATTTCATCGTTTAAAAAAAAAAAGAACAGAACAGAACAGAAAATATTTTTTTTTTTTTTTGTAATTAAAAAAAAAGTAATTAATGAAAAATATTAAGAAATCCGATAGATAACGGATGATACAGAAGCAGTACATGACACAAAGCCATTCTATTGCTACTGACACTAAACAGCATGTTGAAAATGTTTGATAATAAACCTAATAAAATTGTTACAAATTAATGATGTCATTAGATAGGATGGCCTGGGTTTAGAATTTTTTAAAAATAATAATAATAATTTCAAGGCAAGACACACGCGAACAATGAGAAACAGACAGAACCTAACACACATACACACACACACACACACACACACACACACACATCAGAATGAACGACAAAAATCAGACGACAAAACACACACCATATACAGACAAAGACTTGGCCATACTAACAATAAATATAAGAGGATTAAGAAACAAAACAATTAACATAATCAACATTATCACACAAACAAAAATCAAACCACTTGACTTCATACTGTTACAAGAAACAAACGTAAACGACAAACATACACAAAAACAAATAGAAACAAAACTATACCCACATGTAAAAATATATTCTGGACAACTGGAAACGACAGTCAAGCGGCGTAGCCATACTTAACATTAGCGACAGATGGAAAATACATCACCACGAATTCGAACATACGGGAAGACTTGGGATGATAGACATACAAAAACACGACACACAATATCACTTATGCAACTATATGGACCAGTCAAAAACAACAATGACGAAAAATTCTATGCAATACTAACAGACTGGATAGAAAGAAACAAACACTCAAAAATAATAATTGCAGCAGATTTCAACGCGACCATAGACGCAAATGACAGCTCGACAAACGAGACATGGAGATAAAAAAAACAATGAAAAAATCAGACAAATAATACAAAAATTTAATTTAGTAGACGCCTATAGGACAATATCACCCCTGGGAAAAGAAAAGACATTCACAACAAGACACAACAGTAGGAAAAGATTAGATAGAATACTAAACCACAAAACAATATTACCAACACAAACAGAGCACATTGCAAGCACATTAACATTCACAGACCCCAAAGCAGTGTATACACAATTTGGACAACCACAAAAGAAAAAGAAACAAATGCGCGTACTGGAAATTCAACAATAAACTACTAGAAAATAAATACTGCACCAGTGGCATGAACATTATCCTACAACAATACACTACCAGAAAACGACATAATAGAATGGTGGGAAACAATAAAATCAGTGACAATAGCAATAGCAACGGCAATACAAAAACAATTAAGGCAAAAAGAAAAAGAATACCAACACATATTTGAAGGCGAAGAAAGTGGACATCGAGACAATGACAAATACTTGACACTCTAGACAAACTAGACGACATAGAACAGACGAGACTGCTAGGATGTAAAATTAGATGTAGCTATAGATTAAGGACAAACTCAAACATTACCCTCGAACAATCAATACAAAACATAGAAACACAAACACAAAACAAAAACAAAAAACATCAAAGAAATAATGGACATGTCAGTTAACACAACAACAGACGAAACAGAAATCCAAAAAGCATTCACCCAAATTTACACAAAACTTTACGAATATGAACAAACAAATGCAAAAAAAAAAAAAAAAATAGAAGAAGAATATAGAAAACACGAAAAAAAAAATATATCAGGACACCAACGAGAAACATTAAACACACATATATCTCTAGCAGACATCAAACCCACAATCAATAACATAAACAAAAACAAAACCCCTGGCACCGACGGTTTAACCGTCGAATTTTATCAATTCTTCTCCCCATCCCCCATCTCGGTCCAGCTCTAAAAACCGTTTTAGAAGAAGCGCACAGACAAAAAAGACTTAGCAGATAACAATGTATGGATTAGAGGTGACAAAATAAAGAGAAAAACCAAACTGAAACTGTACCGTGCTCTTGTAAAACCGGTACTTCTGTATAACTGCGGCACTTGGGCGTTGACAAAATCCGAAGAAGAACATCTGGATGCCTTCCATCGCACACATCTAAGAAGGGTACTGGACATCAAATACCCAAAAAAGATCTCAAATGAATCACTCTATAAGATCACAAAAGAAAGACCAATCTCCCTTGACATTTTACAACAACGATGGCAACTTTTCGGTCACATACTACGCAGGGACAAAAACATACCAGCTAACCAAGCCATGTCGGGATATTTCCAAAAACACGGGAACCTTTTCAGAGGAAGACCGATCACAACACTCCCTGTGATCCTAAACAAAAACCTCACAACACTTGGACAAAGCATTAGTCTCATAACGGCAGGGGACCTTGAAAATCTGAGAACCCTAGCAGAGGACCGGCAATATTGGAGACACCTCACACAGGAAATACTGGAAACAGCCAAGGCGACCCGATCTT
Organism: Berghia stephanieae; assembly: GCF_034508935.2. Lineage (NCBI taxonomy): Eukaryota > Metazoa > Mollusca > Gastropoda > Nudibranchia > Aeolidiidae > Berghia > Berghia stephanieae. The sequence continues at coordinate 64,863,259 of NC_088360.1, read as the reverse complement.
TCGGTCGAGACGCGAAAGGCATCTAAGTAAGTCAAGATAACAAAACACCTCATTCATTACACTTATGCCTAAGACCTAAGAAAAACCCCTTGATTATAGGTGCACTACCGGGACCGGTGGTGTAGTCCAAGTCGCTTTAGGTGGTTTGTCGATGTGCAAATACAGCCCACCCACCTTCACGGAAAATCTATTCACCCCGTTGCTGTCCGCAACTCTCTCTATGACCCTTACCTTCGAAGACTCTTTAGCGTAAACATCCTTATTTGAGCATCGAAGTGTCCTCTCGCTGGACCTCAATATATCTGGGATCTGACTCTCAATATTGAGGGACAATACGTGCGCGTGGTCACCGAACCGCCGACGACACGATCGCGGTGGTATTTGGCTAGGTGGCTGACCGCTTCGCCATTCAGAATGTGTTCTGGTTTTGATCATTATGATGGCTGTGGCCATTCGGGCATCTGGTTGGATCTCCTTTCGACACATATCAGGGAGGCCGTTCAAGGCACCCGCTTATAGGCCCGGCATCCGGGATAGTCGAGTGACGGTCAACAGGAATTACTCCTTTGCACCTGATATGCCTGAAGTACCCCCACCAACGACAAAGTAGGTGATCCATGGTGATGGTTGTCATGGCGGTAAGTGCTTTGTGTCCTTTCAAGGAGGGTAATTCTTAATGTCCACTTAACGCTACAGAAATGAGGATTCCATGGGCTTCATGGTTCTGAAGGACTATATTGTATGTTCAAAATTTGAGCCACTGGTTTATCCTAACATCATAAACGTATGTACAAACTTAACAAGATAATCAAACAAAATGCAACTTTATGAAATACTCATTTGTAAATATTATGTTTATTCTTCAATTTTCAATCAATTTGCAATTTCAACGAACCAATTTTTAGTCGAAAATGCATTATCATATTATCATTATCATTAATATTACATAGAATAAACCTCGATTTTAGGTCAAAATCTTGTCATGATCTCATTTGTTATAGTTATCGACTGCTAGCTTAACCCTCTCCTTACCACCCATAAAAAAATCGTCACATTCATAACGCTACAATCAACAATTTTTTCATTCTAATTTCTTTTGTACACCACAAAATTTAAAGGAAATTTCCGCTATGGCTATAAAAACTCGACACGCACTGTATTGTAGAGCGTATTTTGTTTTTTTTTTTTTGTTTGTTTGTTGCTTTAGGTCTCTTCCAACACAATTGAGGTTATATGAGAGACCGCTGAAACAAAAAACAAGCAATCTAACAAAAATAGTACAAATGTAAATCAAAATCATAACCTAAAGATATCATAAGCTAAATTATAAATAACCAAGAACAAACAGGCAGAAGATTTACAGAAAAAAAATATCCCCTGTCAAAAATACAATCACAAACCATAGAAGCAGGATAGGCTAGTAAAGAGAAGAAGCAACATCACTATCGGATCGTACGCCCATGAGAACATCATAGGTATATGATTCAAGGGTGATGCTCCCATCCAACCACCCGCGGCGTATTTTGCCAAACAACATTATATATATATAGATTGTACATGTTGCTTTTCTGTAAGAAGAATCAATTTTGTAATGTGTCGCGTGATGTTTAGTTTTAAGGATTTTACGGCGCTTGCGACAGATTTAGGTAATTTCAGAGCCAGTAAAAAGAAAGAAAACGGGATAGTAAAATAATTTTACAATTAAAAGCACCCAAAAAAATAAGACAAAGGGGAATGGTACAAATAGGGAAAAGATTAGATTCCAAGAGCATACTATCATTGTGCATAGTTTGAACCCCACCCATTGGAGAGAGTTAAATCTAGCTACTTTCTCATCTCATTATCATCTTTTACATGGAAACACCCCCCCCCCCCCCCGATAAAGCATAGAATGCCGATTACAATGAATGTCAATGCATTGCATTACGTATTATAAATGTGAATTTAATCAAGCATGAAATTGTACAATTATTAGATTACAATTCAATAAAATATCAAATAAAAATCATGTAATAAAAGGCATGTAAGGAAAAAATATATCTCAATAAATATATTTTAAAATGTGTTTTGACACGACTACATTGTATGTTGAATATGAATCAATTTTTAAAAAATGGCATACATGGGAGAAACAAGCACCGACAAGTTCTCCAATCAAAAAAAAAAACAAAAAAAACATTAAATCATATGATACATATCTATTTGTCCAGGAGTCAGATTTACCATCTGTGACTGTAAAGTTAGCATTATATGATTCGCTACTTCACAAGGAGAGAGAAATATTTCGATTGTAACACTTAATACCTATTTTTTTTTAAATATTTTTTTGGCCCGGGGGTGGGGGCTTGGGGGGAGGGGGAACAAACCTGATACTCTCAAGAACATAAGTAAATTTTAAGCTATTCTTTGTTTTAGTCTAAGGTCTACGCCTTGGCCATTCTAACGGTAGTAATTTTGTTCATTTGTTGAAATGAAAATACCTTCTAATGACAACAAAAAAAGGGTCAGAATTCAAAAGCTCCTCAGAAAACAAGAAAACCCTGAATTATTACAGAATATTTGTTTGTTGTTTGTTTTTAAGGGTTTTACGGCACTTGCAACACATTTAGGTGATATCGGCACCAGTAAAAAGGAAGGAAATTGGATAGTAAAAACATTCTAGAGGTACAATTAAAAGAACTTGAGGAAAAAGTTAAACAAAAGGGAATTCATTCAAATAGGGAACAGGTGTAGATTCCAAGAGCATACTATCAGTGTACTCAGTTTGAGATCACCTTAAAGCCTCACCCAGTACAAATCATATGCTAAAAACAAAAATAATAATAATAACATTACATAACAAAGAGATGATTTACAAGAAAAAAAATATAATAATCTCTCAAAAACTATAACTATACATTCGTGTGTTTCCCTCCCAGCCAAGGACTCCAGTCAGGGTCAGGACAAAACTAAGTAATCTCATTCCAAGACAAAGACAGAAAGCAATTGGAAAACAGGTACAGAGTACAGGGGGATAGAAGACAAAGCAAGTACCTCCCATGCCACTATGGGAGGTCAGGAACCCCAACCAGTATTACAGAAAATGATAAGCGTGTGAAAAATGTTGTGAAAGTATAAGGATACCTCATACACGTCATTTTACAAATCAAAACTTTATATCGCCGACAGTTTATTTGCGAGTTACAAGTATTTAGATATAGTGAAAAAGTTTTTCCTATGACTTTTAAATCACCTCACTTGAAATTAATGGCGCGTGTTTTTCTGGGTTTTTTGAGCAGTCCCTCGTTCAAAAGTTGTAAAAAATTGTGTCAACCTATAAATCAATTTTTTAATCTGATTTTGGACTATGTTGATGTCATATCAAAAAAGTTTTCTTCTTTAAGACCTATTTTAAAAAACGACTCTATCTATAAACTTTGATAAATTCAGAAAAGTGTGGAGCGGGCACTAGTATCAATAATGAAGAGAAAAATAAGGTATGGAAAAGTATCAGATGAGATCAGAGCATAAGAAGTCACGGGGTCAGTGCTAAACTCAGGATCCAATTGACACAAAGTATGAGATGAAATCATCGCATTTCAAAAAAACATCGTGCTGACAGGGTAGTGATAATGAGTTCACGTCATACTTGTTTCCGAATAAATACACCCTGTTATAAACTACAACTTACTTCTTGGGGAAGTAACTTCGTCAGAGCGTGACCTTCATTTTGGTGTACCTCAAGGATCCGTTTTAGGTCCAGTCCTTTTTGTACTTTACATTTCCCCTGTTGTGAGAATCTTAGAGCAACATTCTCTCGCTTACCATATGTACGCCGACGATACCCAGATATATAGCATGTGTTTGCAATCCGATATAGTTTCAAAGATAACTGTTTACGAACAATGCATCAACCATGTGATGAGATGGATGTCTGCAAATAGATTAAAATTAAATGGCGACAAGACTGAAGCCTTATTCATTGCTAGTTCAAATAATAAGACAGATCCATTTACACTGGCACTGACAATCAACGATAATGACAAAATACAACTCACAACATCAGCAAAAAATCTCGGCATCACCTTAGAGAGTGATCTGTCTATGAACAAACATATTAACAATGTGAGAACAAGTGCTACCTGCATTCTCAGAAATATCAGAACAATCAGACCATTTATTAATAGGGAAACTTGCAGCAAATTGGTAACATCTTTGATATTCCCGAAAATGGACTACTGCAATGCACTGTTTGTTGGCGCTGTGATTATCCCCAGACACCTGTCTGGGGATAATAAAAATTCGTTATCCCCAGACGCCTGTCTGGGGATAACGAATTTTCATTATCCCCAGAAGCATATTTGAAACTCCGCTCGTTTAAACAATTATCCACATTCCAGAATATGGAATGTTTCCAGATGCACATAGAAATAAGAAAAGTTAATAAAATATCTATAAAAACATAAAATTAACCAACATTAAAATCGTTGTTACTACATATACACAATATGAGTCGACTTCGAAGTGGGTGTCATGGTCGAATGGTTTAGTCGTCTGCCCTGGAAGTTTGACCAGAATCGACGTCGTGGGTTCAAATCCTGGTAACCTCACTTTTTTTTTTTTTTTTTTAAATTCCGCCTTCTTTTTACAGAACGTTGAAAGGGATAAATCTCCCATCCATCCTCCCCCCACCTCTTTTTTTTTTTAATTAAACCCTCTCTCTCTCTCTCTCTCTCTCTCTCTCTCTCTCTCTCTCTCTCTCTCTTGGTTTTTTTTTTTCTAGTTTCTAGCAAATATATTCGTCCCCACTCCGATCTCATATAGTGTCTAAAAAGAATAAATAATTAAAAAGCAAACAAACAGAAATTTTCAGAGAGCGACCAAATGGTCAGATAGAGGAGAGAAAAAAAACAATAATTGTTTTAAAAATAAAAACAATTTAAGAAATTCATGCTCAGAAACGGAACATTTACATAAAGGTGTAGCAAACGAAAAACTCTAAGGTTTAGGTCAAAATATAAAAAAAAAAGAAAAAGAGAGATTTCCCTCGGAGCAGGGAATAGTGTTAACAATAATAATAATAATAATAATAATAATAATAATAATAATAATAATAATAATAATAATAATAATAATAATAACAATTAAAATGATAATAGTAATAATAATAATAATAATAATAATAATAATAATAATAATAATAATAATAATAATAATAATAATAATAGTAATAGTATGATAATAAGAGTATTAATAATAAAAATAATATTATTATTGATAATAATATAATAATGATTATGATGGTAATAGTAATAATAATAACAAATATTACAATTATTATTATATTATTATTATTATTATTATTATTATTATTATTATTATTATTATTATTATCATTTGACCAAAACAAAAACAAAAAACAATAATAGATCTAGAGCAAATTAAATAATTAAATAAAATTATCTGAGAAATAAAAAATTCAACTGATTAAAAAAAAACTCTTGCTCGGAACTCGGAACAAAAGTGAAAACAATGAAAATCAATTGGGAAGAAAGAAAGAAAAAGTTAAAAAAAAAAAAATGTGTGTGTGTGTGTGTGGGAGGGGGGGGGGGGGGGGGGGGGGGGGGTCGCGACTGGGTCGAATCTGTGCAGCTAAAAGGAGTAAAATGAAAGGTGGCCTAACCCACTGAGCTGCCTATCCACACCGCCATCGGAATATTTTAAATTCATATATGAGCTAAACATATTTCCACCATTTTTGCTCCCTTGTTTTGGTAGTTATTTTCATCTCTGATTCGAATAAAAATATGTTGTTGAATCTAGTTTTGTGGACGTAAGATACTAAATTGTATTGTCTTGTGAGAAGCAGACAGGAAAATAACAGGTGTGGGTTTTGGGCTTTGGGGCGAACAACACCATGGCCAAGGAATTCGTCCGCGACATAAAAATTATTCCCGGTCGTCCCCAAAATTGTGGCCAGAATGAGCAAATTATAGAAACAAGAGATGATCAATAAAGTTAACAGGTAGGTAGGTAATGAAAATTTAAATGGTTGGTGGACTATGAACAGATTTGATGATTAACAACTTTCTTCCTGGTTGAAAATAAAATGTCGAATTGCCAGTTTGACGTTTTCAGATCAAAGTAACAAAAAAAATTTCATTGATCCATTTGCTTTAAAATATTTTTTTTAAAGAGCTGGATTTGACATTTGATCACTATTTACTTTCATCTTGTGTTAAATATCACATGATATATTAACTGTTTAGGGACACAACCACTAGTATTTTTTCCAGAATATTTGGTATTTTTCACGCCTAGTTTGGCATTTTGCATAAAATCTTTCTGCCCACTTGCTACATGCGTCTGGGGATAGTATCCCCAGACAGGTGTCTGGGGATAACAAAAATTGGTTATCCCCAGACACCTGTCTGGGGATAACGAATTTTTATTATCCCCAGACAGGCGTCTGGGAATAATGACAGCCGTTTGTTGGTCTCACAAAGGACAAAATAAACAAACTCCAGAAAATACAGAACATGGCAGCCCGCGTTGTACTGCAGAAAGACAGAAAAACTGCAGCTCCTGAATTACTACAGCAGCTGCATTGGCTGCCAGTGGACCAGCGGATTAAATATAAATCTTCAACTATCGTTTTCAAATGCCTGGAGGGCTCGTCACCAGCATATCTCTCAAACCTCGTTGAACGGTATAACCCACAGCGATCGCTTCGATCAACGAACGACCTCAAATTGAAAACACCCCGCTGTCGAGTGAAGGCTGGTGAACGCGCCTTTCAGCATTCTGGTCCAAAGTTGTGGAATTTACTACCACTAGAGATACGTTATTCGTCTTCACTAGAGGAATTCAAGCGTCGATTGAAGACATTCTTATTCCGACAGGCTTTCTTTTGATTATGTGTATAATTAGCGTTGTTCGTGTACTGTGTTAGGGCTTCATGATTAAGTTAATCTATGTTATGCGCCCAGAGCCCTCCTGATGAAGGGATGTTTGGCGCACTATAAATCTATACCATTATTATAATATTATTATTATTATTATTATTATTATTATTATTATTATTATTATTATTATTATTATTATTATTATTATTATTATTATTATTATTATTATTATTATTTTTATTATTACTATTATTATTATTATTATTATTATTATTATTATTATTATTATTATTATTATTATTATTATTATTATTATTATTATTATTATTATTATTTTTATTATTTACTATTATTATTATTATTATTATTATTATTATTATTATTATTATTATTATTATTATTATTATTATTATTATTATTATCATTATTAAGTGCTGTTTATATAACTTTGAAAAATTGTATCTATGCATGAACGTCTTACAGAGCCTTTAAAGGTATTTAAAACATATAAGCTTTTACGCGATACAACACGATACGGTACGAAACTTCTATCGGTTCCACTCCGTAAAGCTATGGAAAGAAGTCTTATTGTATCTATCGATAAGCCATTAAAGACGGCTATGGAAATTGAATTTCACAATCAACTCCGAGACGATGTCATCGAAATACGACAGAGAGATCACCAGTGTGGAACGACGTGGTAGGAAAAGAATCCTAGACAACTTTGATATGGATATCATCCAAAAATGTATGGAGCTGAGTGAATGTAAACGTAAATCCGACAAAATATTGGACGTCTAATAATTCAGATAGAAAAAGGCCTATGGGTTCTGGACAGAGGATCATTGTTATTCTTGCAGGTGGTGAAGATACTGGACATTTAGAAAGATGCCATACCATTTTTCTTCTTTTCCGCATCATCTGGACAGTAGAGACTATCATTTTGGGGTCAATGCAGAGGTGTTTGGAGACTGACGGAAGAAACCTTTGCTGCCTTTCCTTGAAGCACCCAACTGTATTGTATTGGACAACGCTACCATTCGGTGGTCCATGATCACTTCAAGGCTCCAACTTTGGCAAGTATAAAAGCTGATATGAGTTCATGGCTTCAAAGAAACAACACTACATATTCTGACCATTTATCAAATGCCTTAATATACTCCTTATTGAAAAGAAACAAACCAGAAACAGTTTTCAAAGCAGACTGTCTAATCAAGGAGTTTTGACACTCAATCCAATCGAGCTCATTTGAACCCAAGTAAAGGGAAAGATTGAGAGGTGAGACACCAAATCTATTCTCAAAGACGAGGCAATAAATGATATATAAAACGGGAAGACTGAGAAAAGGCATGCTCCAACCATCGCAAACTGGAGGAAAATTACATTTCATAGGAAAGAGTGATGCTCGGAACCTTTCCGTAGTTTTCCATTTCTCCTTGTCATCAGAATGTGATGATTGTTGTGTTCATTATTTCTTTGTTGTTGGTAGTGTTGTAGTTGTTATAGTTGTTATTGTTGAACACATGTACATATTTGTGGAAATAATGTATCATAAATTGATGTATTTTTTATTTTTGACCAGTCTACATTAAATTTATGTAATCCTCTTTGGCATAAACCCAATTTATTTCTCAAAATTTTGCAATCAAAATAATGTTATAAGTGCCCAATGTTCACTTTCATTTGTATTCATCAGTAATATGTAATGATAGTTATAAAATGTAAATGTCTGTTAGTTCAAGATTGCCATTCGTTCCTTCCTATTCAAATATTGTATCTATATGGTTTAAGTTTCAATTAACCAGACATTCCATTTTAACGAACTCCTTCAAAATAGATAGAGAAAAATTAATAATTTTGGTACTGTAAATCATCTATGAGTTCTGATCCTTATCAGTGATCGATTTTAATATAGCTGTAATAAGTGAAATCCTTTCCTATTGTTTTAGAAATCATGAAAAATATCTTTTTATTAAGACAAATTGATTCAGAGGTTCGTATACACTTTTGCAGCTGTGCATTGAGTGACAGCTGAGAAAAAGAAAAATACGCGTCAATTATAAAAAATCTGACCATAGTTTTAAAAATATCTTTGAATTCAAGAAGCATTATCAAAATACATCAATGTATCTGTCACACGTGAGCCATTGGTGTAAACAAAACGTGTATCAATTATCAATAAAACGTGTTTGATATTATGGTAGTTTATTTATACTAAAAATCCAGACAAAAAATTCAAAGCAGTTGATATAAATGAACAAAAGCATCGGTTAAATCAATTCAATTCCTAAGACGTATGCTATCCTTCTCTAGTCAACGATAGCAATGAAATCAAATTGAGAACCATGACAGTATTATATATGAAAGCAAACTTATAAACAAAATGGACTTGGGAATGAATCAAATTCAATAAATTGGACAAAATGAAACGATAAAAAAATGTATGTGTTTAAGTATGTATGTATGTGCTTCTCTGTGTTTGTTTTTTAGGTTTACAACACTTGTGCCACTTTAAGGTCATTTCACAGTCAGAAAAAGGAATATGATAGACTATGATTGGTCAAAAGATTGAGATAAAGCGAGTAAGCACCTGAGAAGTATGACAAGTGGAAGAGTCCAATGTAGACACAAGAGCTATGTGTCATTGAAGCCTCAATTTAATTTACGACGATAGATGGATTCTAAACAGATGGTCAGAATATATTGAAGAACTTTTTTTTGATAATCGAGGAGAAATGCCTATGATAAAAGAACTGGAAGGGCCTTCTATAATGAAAGATGAAGTTAGGAACGTCATGAAAAGCATGAAAAATGGAAAAGCTGCAGGACCTGATGCCATAACAATTGAAGCCTTGACTGGCCTGGGTGAATGGGGATTGAATTCATCACAAACCTTCTAAATCAAGTGTATGACACAGGAAAAATGCCAACTGATATGAAACGATCCATTTTTATAGCACTACCAAAAAAGCCAGGGGCAGTTGATTGTGAACAACACAGAACTATTAGCCTAATGAGCCACCTCACAAAAATTCTTTTGAAGATAATTTTACTAAGAATAAGAAATAAAATACGACCTGAAATTGGGGAGATGCAATTTGGTTTTGTTGAGGACAAGGGTACCAGAAATGGAATATTCACATTATCAATGCTGATGGAAAGATGTATTGAAGTAAATAAAGATCTGTATATGTGTTTCATCGACTATTCAAAAGCCTTTGATAAAGTACAACACGAAAAACTATTCAAAATTCTATCATCCTTGGACATTGATGGTAAAGATTTAAGAATATTACGGAATTTGTACTGGGAACAAGAAGCAGCAATGCGTGTTGACAACGAACTAAGCAGTTTTACACCTATTAGAAGAGGAGTTAGGCAGGGGTGTGTTTTGTCTCCAGATTTATTCAACCTCTATAGTGAAATGATATTAAGAGATATCGAACATAAGAAGGGGGTGTGTATTGGAGGAAAGAATGTAACAAATCTGAGGTATGCAGATGATACGGTTCTACTGGCAGAATCTGAACATGAACTACAAGAATTACTGGATGTTGTAGTCAGGAGTAGTGAAAATATGGGACTGGAACTGAATATATCTAAAACAGAATGTATGACGGTATCTAAAAATAATAACCCACCAGCCTGTGTAATAACAAGCAGAGGACAAACAATACAACAAGTTGAATGTTTCAAATATTTAGGCTTCAATGTAACATCCAATGGAAAATCAGATTGTGAAATAAAGAAAAGAATAGGTATGGCGAAGAATGCATTCAACCAGCTGCATACAATTATGAAAAACAGGAATATTAGCATGAAAACAAAAATCAAAGTCCTGGATTGCTATGTACTGTCTGTGCTGCTATATGGTTGTGAGAGCTGGACCATAAACAAGACCATGGTTAAAAGACTGGAGGCAGTGGAAATGTGGTTTTACAGAAGAATGATGAGGGTGTCATGGATGGAAAGGAAAAGAAATGAAGAAATTTTAGAAATGGCAAACAGAAAAAGATCACTGATAACAAAAATCATCAAACGCCAAATGGAATTTTTAGGACACATTATCCGCCACCCTGGTTTGGAAATACTCGCCTTGACTGGAAAGATGAATGGAAAAAGAATAAGAGGAAGACAAAGAATAACGTATTTGAAAGGGACAGATTGGACAGATGAAGCTGAGAAAGGTGGCGCTGCTTTAATAGAATTGGCAAGAGATAGATCAGCTTGGCGGAAGATGACCTCCGACGTCTGCTTCAGATATGGAACTACATGAGATGAGATGAGATGGTGTGGAGATTACAAATTTGTTGACAAAGGGGAAACCAGAAATGTCCACATCATGTCTTCATAACTTAAATTGAAACTTCTATTCCATTTTATTATTGATATTTATTATTTCTTCGAGCTCCAAGCAGCAACATTTGCAATAGTCCCACGGTGATTCTGACACAGGATGGGGGCACTCGGATGGTTAGAGAATAATCATTCGATATTAAAAACTAACATTTACCTATCTACTAACATTGACCTATCTTATATATAATGGAGATATGATTTACAAGGGAATAAATATCACCTCGCAAAAAAGAAAGTGTGTCTTGTTTCTATCTCAGCAAAAGACATCGAGCAAAACCCAGGCGAAACATAATGGTCTACTCCAGAATAAGGACAAGAAAGCTGCACGGAAAGGATAAGTGATATAGGGGAATGAAAGATAGCAAGGCTGTATAAACCTGTGGAGAAGCGACTGGCTGAAGGAGAGCCATCCCCAGTGGAATTCCACCACATGCTTATGCTTCTGAGAGTCTATGTATGTGTGTGTGTGTATGTGTGTCTAAGTGTGTGTGTGTGTGTGTGTATGTGTGGTGTAAGTGTGTGTGTGTGTGTGTGTGTGAGAGAGATGTAATATTATATATTATATTATTTCCTTTAATGAAACCAATAGAAATTAAATATGCTATAGATGTTAAAATTGTCTTTCGCTGAAGATATAAAAATTATTTGTGACCCTATAAAATTGGGTAAATTGTCGCGGTGAACCAGAGGTCAAAAGGTGATTTTAAAATCATAAGGACCAGAAAAAAGATATTTTAGTTATTGTAACTTTAATAAACTATCCTCAAAAGAAAACTTGTAAATTTATCGTATATTCAAAACACCCGAGAAAAGGTAAGACAAAGGGGAATGGTTCAATTAAGGAACAGATGTAGATTACATCAGTGTACTTATCTTGAGCTCACCTAAGTCTCATCTAGACACAAGCAGGGATCCCACTAATAGGAATATATCACAAAATTCTGGCTGTTAACAGCATTGTCTCTGTCTGAAAAAATTGTATCGCCTAACAGGCATCATGTTTCGTTCTACATGTTATCTGTTGCTGTTGGTCAGAAACCTTTGTGTTGTGTTTTTATGTTTTTAAGGGTTTTACGGCGCTTGCTACACACTTAGGTAATATCAGCGCCAGTAAAAAGGAAGGATATAGGATAGTAAAAAGTTCTAGAATTACAATTTACATACACCAAAGAAAAGGTAAGACAAAGGGGAATTGGTTTAAATAGGGAACAGGTGTAGATTCCAAGAGCACACTATCAATGTATTTAGTTTGAGATCACCTAAATGTCTCACCCAGACACCAGCACAAGATTCCACTAAGAGGAATACACTCAAATGTTTACAGTATACATTCAAAATATCAAATATAACAATACATAACAGAGAGATGATTTACAAGGAAAAAAATATCATCTCCCAAAACAATAACTATGCATTTGACTGTTTCCCTCCCAGCCAGGACTCCGGTCAAAGTCAGGACGAAACTAAGTAATCTCATTCCAAGACAAAGACAGAAAGCAACTGGAAAACAGATATAGGGGGATAGAAGATACAGTAAGTACCTCCCTGCCCACTATGGGAGGTCAGGAACCCCACCCAGAGAAACCTTTGTAAAGCGCTTTGAGCCGGTTTCGTGGATATTACCCTATATAAAAGCTAAAGCTCAGAAAAATCTCAAGCTCAAGTGAAGTCAGGATTAATCGAAATAATGGGCAAAACCAATAAGTAATATACATGGTTACAGTTTGATTAAAACATACATTTACTTTCCATTAGGACAAATGGAAATACAACAAAGTGAAGGATTTTGTGACGTATATAACATTATCATAGTACATTCTCACTGGTGGTTACACAGAAAAAGGTCAAAATGAGAGTGAAGCGATATTGAAAATGCACTTTTTTCCCAATTGTCAGGAACAGCAATTAAAACTAAGTGAGTGATGATAAAAATAATGGTGCTGATAATGAAGATAAGAAAAATGATATTATTATTAATAATAATAATAATATAATATAATAATAATAATAATAATAATAATATAATAATAATAATAATATAATAATAATTTTAAAAATAAAAACAATAAATAATAATAATAATAATAATAATAATAATAATAATAATAATTTTAAAAATAAAAACAATAATAATAATAATAACAATAATAACAATAATAATAATAATAATAATAATAATAATAATAATAATAATAATAATAAAAGAAGAAGAAGAAGAAGAAGAAGAAGAAGAAGAAGAAGAAGAAGAAGAAGAAGAAGAAGAAGAAGAAAGAAGAAAGAAGAAGAAGAATATTAATAATAAAAATAATAATAATAATAATAATAATAATAATAATAATAATAATAATAATATAATAATAATAATAATAATAATAATAATAATAACAATAATAATAATAAGAAGAAGAAGAAGAAGAAGAAGAAGAAGAAGAAGAAGAAGAAGAAGAAGAAGAAGAAGAAGAAGAAGAAGAAGAAGAAGAAGAAGAAGAATAAGAATAAAAAATCAATTCTAAAAAAAGGGTCCGGGATCAACACAGCCAATGTTAAATATTATGGACACAGAATTACTGACAAATCTAAAAATTATAGATTTGTTATTGTTTTTGCCATCCGCGTTTGTGAGTTGATCTCACTAAATTGTATTAACCAGACTATAAAAGTTCATGGTTACACAGAGTTTGTGTGTTGGTCCGTTATACTTCCGGATGGCAATGTTGTGAACTCCTTGGCCAAGCGCATTATATCTATAAAACAATTTTTTACAGACTGATATTTGATTAACTTGCAAACCTTTTTTAATTTCAGCCTAATTCTATCACCCTTTGACATGAGTTAATATGAGGTAGTGGTGGTTGTGGTGGTGGTGGTGGCGGCGGCCTAATTGTGATGAGTATGTGTTTATTGTAGTAGTATTGGTTGTGATGATGTGGCAGTTGTGGTTGTAGTAGTATTTGTAGTGATGATGATGTGATGGTTGTTGTAGTAGTATTGGTAGTGATGATGTTGAGGTGGTTGTGGTAGGAGTAGTGGTAGCTGTAGTGATGATGATGTGGATATGGTGGTTGTTAAGTTGTAGTAGTAGTCGTAATGATGATGTGGTGGTTGTAGTTGTAGTGGTAGTGATGATGGTTGCAGTAGAAGTGGTAGTGATGATAGTGTAGTGGTGGTGATTGTAGTAGTAAGTGGAAGTGAGTGATGATGATGATGATGATGATGATGATGATGATGATGATGATTTGATAGTGGTGGTGATGGTTGTAATAAAAGTGTTAGTGAAGATGTTGTGATGGTGGTAGTTGTAATAGTATTGTTTATGATGATGACGCGGTGGTGCTGGTTGTAGTAGAGGTGTGAGTGTGTTTATGTGTGTGTGTGTGTGTGTGTGTGTGTGTGAGAGAGAGAGTGTGATGAAAATGATATGGTAGTGGTTGCAGTTGTAGTTGTGGTATTGATGGTGGTTGTAAGGTAAGAGTGGTGTTAATGCTAGTGATGATGATGCTGTGGTGGTGGTTGTGGTAGAAGTAGTAGTGATGTTGATGTGATTGTGATGGTTGTTGTAGTAGTGGTAATGACGTGGTTATTGTATTGGTGAGAGTGATGATGATGTGGAGGTGGTGGTTGTAGAAGTGGTGGGAGTGATGATGATGCGATACTGGTGCTTGCACTCTGATGATAATGATGATGGTTGTGATTGTCGGTCAGACCAATTTTTAAAAAAATATTTTAATCTGAAAAACTGGCAAAGCGTCAAAATGGCTTGACAAAAAGCCTGCCTGCCAGCTTATACCGGGGATTTAGCATCCATGAGCTAATGAGGTAATCTTAAATATCTCTTGATACTATCAAGTAATAATAATCTCATCCGCAACGGATAATGATGATGTAATTTAAAACCTCTCTTGATACTCTCAAGTAATGATAAAGGTAGGGTTGGCTGCCAACTTTGTTCCGTAAAGCCAATGTTAACTTTTTATCATCCAGCACAGAATTACCGTCAAGTCGAAATATGATGAAAATATTTTTTACAGATTGATATAAGAGTAACTTGCCCCGTGTGGTGTCCGGGGTCCCTCAACTGAGAGGGTCAAGAATAGCCCAACGCCAAGCCAGCGTGTCGTAAAAGGCGACTAATGGTGTGTGATTCCCCCATCTTTGAGTCACCTGGTCCTCCAGGTTGGGGTTGGCAAAGGGTTAACACCCCTTTCCGTTAAACTCAAACCGTTACAGAAACACAGACAGACAAACCAAATCCTTTTTTTAGCTTGGGCGACCGAAGAGTTTCTGGAATTACAGAATTTATGAAGGACAACAGACAAAGCCGAAAGGACTCTGCTGACCCGATGACGTCTTCGCCAAACAAGCAGCTTCGAATTGCGTCGTGGAACGTTCGCACCATGTATGAAGCAGGAAAAAGCTCTCAAGTTGTGACTGAGATGAGAAGATACAGGCTGCATATACTTGGAGTAAGCGAAACCCACTGGATACAATCCGGACAGAAACACCTCAAGTCTGGGGAGAAGATTTTATATTCAGGGAGAGGGGACGGGATTCATACACAGGGAGTAGGAATAATTCTAAGCAAGTTTGCCCAGAAGTCACTGAGAGGATGGGAACAATGCGGAGAAAGGATCATCATGGCGTCCTTTACAACACGGAGTAAGAAGATCAGCATGAACATTGTACAGATCTATGCCCCAACAAATGATGCAACAGATGAGGACAAAGATACATTTTATGGTCTGCTACAACAAGTCATTGACAAGTTGCCAAGGAAAGACATCAACATATTGATGGGAGATGCTAATGCAAAAGTGGGACGGGATAACGTAGGCTATGAAGGTATCATGGGACGTCATGGCATGGGAGAAATGAATGATAATGGTGAGAGATTTGCAAATTTCTGTGCATTCAACAGTTTGGTGATTGGAGGATCAGTGTTCCCCCATAAGAGGATCCACAAAGCAACTTGGGTCTCACCAGATGGTGTGACAGAGAATCAGATTGATCATTTTTGTATCTCTCGTAGATTCAGACGTTCATTGGAAGATGTGACAGTACGGAGAGGGGCAGATGTTGGATCAGACCACCACCTGCTATTGGCAAAGCTTAAGCTCCGACTTAGAAAACACGGGGCCAGATCACATACAAGAAGAAAATTCGAGGTGAATGCACTTGATGGGGAAAAGAATGAGGAATTCAAACTACAATTGAGTAATAGATTCCAACCTCTTACTGAGCTCGAGGAGGACATAGATGTAGAGTCACATTGGGCAAAGATCAAGGAAGTTTACATAACAACTTGCCACGAGGTATTGGGGGTAAAGAAATCGGAACATAAAGAATGGATAAGTCCAACCACCTTGGACCTTATTGAAAAGAGGAGAACAAGGAAGGAACAAGTGAATGCAAGCCGAACAAGGGCTTCAAGACTGGATGCACAAGAGCAGTATCGAGCCATAGCTAAGGAAGTCAAAAGATCTGTGAAGAAAGACAAGGAAGCATTCATGAACAGACTTGCAGAGAAAGCAGAAGCAGCAGCGACTGGAGGACACATGAGGATCCTTTATCAAACTACCAAGACACTTGCTGGAAAATATGGGAAACCAGAGGTACCAGTCAAAGACAAAGATGGGAAAACTATTTTTGGAAAAGAGGCTCAATCTGAACGATGGAGGGAACATTTCAACTGCCTTCTGAACAGACCACCACCAGACAACCAGCCAGAAATTTTGCCTGCAAGGAATGAGCTACCAATTAGCTGTGATCCACCATCGATAGCAGAGATTGTGGGTGCCATTAACAAGATGAAAAGGGGGAAAGCTGCTGGACCAGACCAGATTCCACCGGAGGCTCTAAAAGTTGATGCTGAAAGAAATGCTGAGGCCCTGCACCCACTATTTGAGAGAATCTGGAATGACGGGATATTCCCAAAGGATTGGAAGGAAGGACATCTTATCAAGCTTCCAAAGAAAGGGGACCTCAGTAATTGTAATAATTATCGAGGCATCACTCTTCTTTCTATCCCAGGAAAGGTTTTCAACCGTATTATTTTAGAGAGAATTAAGAATGCAACAGATGCTAAACTGCGGGACGAACAGGCAGGTTTTCGGAAAAACCGTTCAACCACCGACCAGATTGCCTCTCTGCGAGTCATAGTGGAACAGTCTATAGAATGGAACTCTCCTCTTATTGTCAACTTTCTGGATTACGAGAAGGCTTTCGACAGTATTGACAGAGCAACATTGTGGAAAATTCTGGCACATTATGGACTCCCTGAAAAGATAGTAAACCTCATTAAGGAAATGTATGAAGGATCAAGTTGCAGGGTTGTACATGAAGATCAGCTGACTGACAGCTTTGAAATTAAGACTGGTGTCAAGCAGGGATGCTTGCTCTCTCCATTCCTGTTCATCCTTGCCATTGATTGGCTAATGAAGGAAACCTCCAAAGGGAGAAGAAATGGGATACAGTGGACCCCCTGGACACAGTTGGATGATCTGGATTTTGCAGATGATCTGGCTCTTTTGTCCCACACCCAGGACCAGATGCAAGCAAAAACCACAATTATAAACAGCCTCTCGGAATCAATTGGTCTAAGAATACACCCTGCAAAGTCAAAGGTCTTGAGGATAGGTACGCGTCAAAGGGAGCAGATCAAAGTAAAAGATCAGGAACTCGAAGATATAGACACTTTCTGCTATCTCGGAAGTATAATTGACAAGGATGGAGGCACGGAAGCAGAGGTGAAAGCACGAATAGGAAAGGCACAGGCTGCATTCACATCTTTGAACAGAGTTTGGAGAACTAAAGATATCTCCCTTCAACTAAAGCTAAGACTTTTCAACTCAAACGTGAAGTCTGTCCTACTGTATGGATGTGAAACTTGGAACGCATCACAGGCATGTATAAGGAGGGTACAGATTTTTGTAAACAGGTGCATGCGTAAGCTACTCAGAATAAAATGGATGGATAGAATAAAAAATGAAGAAGTATGGAAAAGAACACAGCAGAAACCAGTAGGAGAGGATATAGGAAGAAGACGATGGAGGTGGATTGGACACACGCTTAGAAAGAATGACTCAACTATAACAAAGAAAGTATTGGACTGGAACCCTCAGGGCAGAAGATCAAGGGGAAGGCCACGAGGAACATGGAGAAGAATTAAAGAAGCTGATATACAGAGAAGTGGTAAGACCTGGAATGAGATAAAAAAGTTGGCTCAGGATAGAGAAGGATGGAAACTGTTTGTCTGTGGCCTATACCCTGACCCAGGGTGAAAAAGGCAATGATGATGATGATAAGAGTAACTTGCCAACCTTGCTTAAATTATGGGTAATTTTATTACAATCCTATAATAGTAATATAGGATTGTAATAAAATTACCCATAATTCTGGAATGTTTCTGGAATGACAGAATTTATGAAGGACAACAGACAAAGCCGAAAGGACTCTGCTGACCCGATGACGTCTTCACCAAACAAGCAGCTTCGAATTGCGTCGTGGAACGTTCGCACCATGTATGAAGCAGGAAAAAGCTCTCAAGTTGTGACTGAGATGAGAAGATACAGGCTGCATATACTTGGAGTAAGCGAAACCCACTGGATACAATCCGGACAGAAACACCTCAAGTCTGGGGAGAAGATTTTATATTCAGGGAGAGGGGACGGGATTCATACACAGGGAGTAGGATATCAAAGAAAGTATTGGACTGGAACCTTCAGGGCAGAAGATCAAGGGGAAGGCCACGAGGAACATGGAGAAGAATTAAAGAAGCTGATATACAGAGAAGTGGTAAGACCTGGAATGAGATTAAAAAGTTAGCTCGGGATAGAGAAGGATGGAAACTGTTTGTCTGTGGCCTATACCCTGACCCAGGGTGAAAAAGGCAATGATGATCATGATAATAGTAATAATAATAATAATAATAATAATAATAATAATAATAATAATAATAATAATAATAATAATAATAATATCACCATTATTGTTATAATTTTCGTTATTATCTGACATATCAATAACATAAAATATAAATATGTAGATATAGATATAATATATGTGAAGTGACAAGCTGTAATATCAATTCCTAAGACTTAGAACCAAATTGACGTAAAAATTCTGTAAAATTGAGCGCTAAGATAATTATAGAATTCTTTACAAATTTGCATGGGCAACAGACGTCCTAAAAACAGAAAGATTAAAAAGACAAAAAAGGAATCCCAAAAAATCTTAATACATACCGTAGCAACTAATGTGTTATAATCTGAAATGCATAGGACAAACCTACACCCAGTCTACAAAGAGACATCACTCGGAAAACAAAAATGTGTGTAATAAGACTCAGAAAATTAATTTTAATCCTTTAACAATGAAACTGAATCTCTTTCCTTGCTTATAATGTATAACTGCCGACCTGACAATTGTTACCATGATAGATAGTAATAACAGTGATGTAACTCATGATGAAATGGTGAAAATACTTTGTATTATTTTATGTCAGGTTAGAGTCAAACAAAACCAACGCTTATAAAGGATTTATATCCTTGTATAATAGACATTTCACATATAATTCACAGCATCATGAAGCACTTCGAACAAAACAAGACTCTTAACTGACGTGCAACATGGTTTTCAGCCAGATTTGTCATGTGAATCACAATTAATTACAACCTGCATCAACGCCTTAAATTCAGAGGGCCAGACTGATGCAATCTTGCTCTATTTTAGCAAGGCATTCCACAATGTTCATCACAAAAGCCTATTTTTAAAAATCAATCACTATGGCCTTTCAGGCAATTTATACTCATGGGTTAAATCATTTCTCACCGGCCAAACACAGAATGGAATGGTTGAAACAAAATATCATCACTAATGCCAGTGCCATCAGAAGTACCACAAGGGATGGTACTCGAACTTTTTTTTTTCTTGCTTCATTAAATTATTTGCAAGAACGATATCCCCAGGCTCAAAGATTCAGTTCTTTGCGGATGACAGTCTATTATAGCAACAAATAAAATCAGACAAAGACAGAGTCATTCTACAATAGGACTTAGCAAGCCTACAAGTATGGGAAAGTGAGTTAAAATTGAAGTTGTAGCCTAAACCATGTCAAGTCATCTGATTAACCAACAAAAGGAGGATAATTGACAATGACTACACAATCCACAATAAAAAATTGAAAACTGAAACAAAGGCTGATTACTTAGGCAAAACAATCGACGACAAGTTAAGATGGAACCAACATATTGAAAAGATATGCAATAAGCCAATAACACACTTAGCTTTCTACATCGGAACCTATCATCATGCACCACAAGAGTGAAAGAAAAGTGCTACAAAGTCTTTGAAAAGACCTGTTTTCTGTTTGTTTTTGGGTTTGTTGTTTTTGTTTTTAAGGGTTTTACGGCGCTTGCAACACATTTAGGTTATATCAGCGCCAGTAAAAAGGAAGAAAATGGGATAGTAAAAAGTTCTAGAATTACAATTAAAGCACTCAAGAAAAAGTAAGACAAAGGGGAACTGAGAACAAATAGGGATCAGATGTAGATTCCAAGATCATACCACCAATGTACTTAGTTTGAAATCACCTACAAGTCTCATCCAGACACAAGCACAAAATCAAACAAAGAGGAACACACTCAAATGCTTACATTATACATTCAAAATAAAAATAATAATACATAACAGAGAGATGATTTACAAGGAAAAAAATATCATCTCCCAAAACAATAACTATGCATTTGACTGTTTCCCTCCCAGCTAGGACTCCGGCCAGCACCAGGACAAAACCAAGTAATCTCATTCCAAGACAAAGACAGAAAGCATGTTGGAAAACAGATATAAGGGGATAGAAGACACAGTATGTACCCCCCTGCCCGCTATGGGAGGTCAGGATCCCCACCCAGTTTTTTGGGTTTTTTACGACGCTTGCAACACATTTAGGTTATATTAGCGCCAGTACAAAGGCGAAACTGGAATAGTAAAAATATTCTAGATTTACAAACAGAGCACCCAAGAAAAGTAAGACAAAGGGGAATTTGGTTCAAATAGGGATAGGATGTAGATTCCAAGAGCATACCATCGAAGTAATTAGTTTGAGATCACCTTAAAGTCTCATCCAGACACCAGCACAGGATCCCACTAAGGAGAACACACTCAAATGCTTACAAAATATATAACTAACATTACATAAATAAATAAAATAAAAATAAAATTCCCTTTGTTCATCCCATAGGGGAAATTTTTCTCTAGGGTCTATTCCAGGTGAATACTGGAATAACCCAGGTGTTTGCTGCAGTGCAGCGCCGCAAATTGAGCTATGGCGAGGTGACTTGCTCAACGCCACACAGCGCAGCAGCGGGTGATTGAACTCGGTACCTTCCGGGTACAAAGGAAAGACCGTACCGCCAAGCCACGCTGCCCCATGAGAGAGAGAGAGAGAGAGAGAGAGAGAGAGAGAGAGAGAGAGAGAGAGAGAGAGAGAGAGAGAGAGAGAGAGAGAGAGAGAGAGAGAGAGAGAGAGAGAGAGAGAGAGAGAGAGATAGAGAGAGATGATTTACAAGGGAAAAAATATCTCCCAAAACTATAACTATACATTTGACTGTTTCCCTCCTAGTCCTAGTCAAGGACTCCAGTCAGGGCTGGGACAAAACTTGCCAAGTAATCCCATTCCAAGACAAAGACAGACATCAAGTTGGAAAACATATATAGGGGGTAGAACACATAATAATTAAGACCTGCTTTAGAATACAGCAGCAGTATATGGGACCCGATTACATCAACATCAATCAATATGATAGAAATAATTCAAAGAAGGGCCTGCTGAATTGTCTGTAATGACTACAACCTGCATCAAGTAAAAGGCATGATAGGGAATTTAAACTGGACACCACTTATTGAAAGGAGAAAGACGCAAAAGCTCAGATTGTTGTTCAAGGGCTGACGGGAACCACCACCATCCCTATTAACACATTAAAAAACCGTGGAAGAAAAGAAAGTGCATATGCACTGCCATATACCAGAATCAATGCGCACAAACAGTGATTCTTACCCAGTCCTATTTGCGCATGGAACAGCATCCCTGAAAATGTCAGAGCAACCAATAACCCGACAATATTCCATAGTTATTCAAAACGTGACCAGTTTAAAACCAATAAATAGATATTCCGTCAATGCCACCCCACCACACCTAGTTGCGTCAATCTTCATCAGATGAAGCTGCAACTATTTTGGATTGGATTAGATTTGCTGGTAAATATTATGGTATTTAATGTTTTGTAAAAAAAAACGTGGCTTTCTTACAGTTCAGAATTTGAAATGTCAAATCCTGATGAAAAGGTAGGGTTCAGTTTCAGAAGTTTAACAATGTTTGCAATATGCCTGGGAGTTTAAGACAAGGAAGATTTTTCACAAAATAGGACGCTTATACAGATTAAGAGCTCATCAGACTCTACAACATTCTTAGTTCAGTCTTTCAGAATCTGTGGAGACGGAGTTTATCTCAGTTTCTGTAGCATAAATAGCTTGAAAGGATGCTATACTAGTCTATCACAAAGATCAAACAGACACAACTAACCAATCACTGCTGGATGGAAAACAATAATCTAGACATCACCCACAATCAATCCCCTTCTCTTTGTATGTGAAGTGAGTGCTCTAGCAACAAGACTATCAGGACCCCATACAAGAACACAGGGAAGGTTAATATTTCAAGGAAAGAAGAAATGAAAAACCCTGCAACAATCTACCCATGCGCCCAATCTGAGGCTACCCTTATTCTCACACGGGCACTAGCACACAATTCCAACCAAAAGAAGACACTTTGACTTTGATGGTATCTTATGTTTACTTAGAGAGATAAGTAAATTGTAAAACAATAATGAATACACAAAACAAACCAAATCACACCCAACTGCTTCAATCATTGGAAAATGACTCCAATTTCAATTAGCGGGGACGACAATAATGTCACAGTGATGTAGACACATAAAATTAAATATTAAGTCAAAAATATGAAACTTAGGTTAGGATTTTAGTTTTCACCAAGAACAGTGGATACAGTTTCTCCTTAAATGCCAACTATAATTTCATTTTTTTGATCATTTAAAATTTAAGTTCACCCAAACATAACAACAGTTAGAGAGGAGCTTTTCCCTAAATCCACTCATTTTTTGCTGATTGGAAAGATTTCTACATCCTGCCACAATGTAGAAGAATTTCCAATCAGCAAAATATTTTCTTTATTTCCTATACCGTGAATTCAATTTGCATCTAGTTAAAATTATGCCTGATAGAAAAAAAAAAAAAAAGAAAAAAAATGAATAAACAAAAATTGGGTATATGTTTATGAGAAAAATAACTATTATTTGTTTCCAAGAGGCTTCTAAACATCCTTTTCTGTTTAGATTGTAGCATTGAGTTTGACAAAAGGAAATAATCTTTTCAGAGGCTACAAATACAATCCACTTACAATCTGTTCATGTTTCCTTGCTTTTAGAGGATTTACAGTAATTACAAGACTTCAAGATTATACCAGGCCCAGATGAAAGTGGAGGATGATTCGATATTCAAAAGCTGTAAAATCATATTTAATTTACGCTAATGAGTGCCAAAATAAAGTAAGAGGAAAAAGAAAAAGTACAAACTTCAAACAGAAACGGGTACTATGTGTAACTTGAAATTTGTATAAATTTTGTAAATTGAAGGAACATATTAATGACATAGACATAAGGTTGAGCTGTAGTATTTTGTCTAATCTTGGCCTGACTCCTTTCTTTTCCCTACAAACAATCATTGCACATAATTGCATTTCAAATGGTGGACACTGAGGGAAATATGAGTATTGTTATCTGCAAAGAAATAAAGCAAATCAGCTGTTTTAGTAAGACGAGTAAAGTAAATGTACAAGAGACTAAGAATAGTTCTGAACTACTGTCCACATAAAAAACTACTATTTATTTCTCTTCTAAATCTTATGACCTCCATTCACATCGTTACAATGTTTTGAGTTGTTATCACTTATACAGTATAGAGTAATTTTTTCCCCCTCGTCATTAAAATAGTTAAATATGACATTTTTATATTATCAGCTGATACCAATTTCATTCTTTCAAACTTTTTTTGTTTGTTTGTCTGGGGAGAGAAAAAATAACTTTGTAAAATTTGCCTAATGGCAATGAAAACCCTATAAAATATGTAGGTTTTACTGTCCTGCTTCTCATTAATCACATCTGACCACAGGAGTATAATAAATCCTTTCCATTTGATTCATATGTTTTGTGTAACTACTGTTCATATCATTAGTATCACAGATCAGACTTAATAAAGTGAAAGAAAGACTTATCATGTAAAGAAATACATTGCAATGACTTGATTGGGGATAGTCTTGACATTGAGAATGAAAATCTGTACAATAACAACACCCTGGAGTTAGTTAGCTATAAGTAAATCTAACCCATTTAGAATAGACAAAGGCTATATCGGATAAAACAAATGAAACCAGGCACTGACATCTGAAGGTGACAACACAACAAAATCATTGCATTGTCAAATATTAAATCACCAGGAATGATTTCGCTGTGGCGCTGACAAAATGAAAACATGCAAGATAAATGATAAAATGTGCTGGGATCTTCAGGTACAGATTGATAAGACATTAATTATACAGTGAGCAGTCATGTTCTATCTTTAAAAAGGAGATTTATTAAAATTATTGAATATTAATGTATATTATACTTCCAGTCGTTTTATTGATTTGAATTCAAAGTATATTGCTATGTGTACTAGACGATCAAATTTTTGACGAATAATTTGTACTGTTCCTGAAGATTTGTTTAAAGCTAGCATATATGTTTGTTGCCATTTTTCTGCCTAAAAGTTGCCATAAAAGTTGTCATTAATTGTCCACTTCTCATAGCCCCGGGTTCACTTCTCCACTGCTGCCCACCTCCCAAAGTCCTGGGTTCACACTCAACTGATGTCCATATCCAGTGGTCCTGTGTTCACTCCCTATTGATGTTCATCTCTCATAGCCCCGGGTTCACTCCCCACTGGTGTTCACATCTTAAAGTCCTGGGTTTATTCTCCACTCTATATGACTTCACTTAGTCCCTGGTTCACTTCCCACTGGTCTACATTCAGTATTCTCGAGTTCACTCCCCATTACTGTTCAAATCCCCCCCCCCCCCCCCAGATTCTCTCAGTTTCCTCCCTCTTATATTGGCCTCTCATTATCCTCGATATAATCTCCATGGGTGTCCATCTTAAATGGTCCCTGCTGCCTACCAATCAAAGTCCCAGAGTCAATCCATACAGTCACTTTGATACGTTGCAGTGAAACAACACAAGGGCCACGCCTCTTTATCAGAAAATGAGTAATCTATTGCAGTACAGCAGTTGGAAACAGCCTATGGCAATTGTGGAGTTCTTTTCAATAAAAACTTGTTACAGTGAAAAAATTGCCTTCCATTATTTTTTCTTTTTCGATTTTGTTTTTTTTTTTTGTTTTTGAAAAATGTATAAAATCGCGGCAAAATCATAGCCACGAATTGCAGGTTGCGGCCGCGACAAATGCAGATGTTAGATTAAGCTCATCCTCGATAAATAAATGACAGGTCATCATTTTCAATTAAAATCATCAAATAAATTAATCTCACCATTCAAACTGTTTTACATTATGTGATTTTTTTAAGCACACATACAAAATTTCACTGGATTTCATCCATTTTTGAAAAAATAAAATTACTGAAAGATGAAACCAAGTATGCTTCAAATTGCTTACACCTGTTGGCATCATCAAAAAAAGGTATCCACACATACAACATGGCACCATCAAAATTGGCGTTATTTTATATCTCCTGTCTGTACATGATATTCAGGATTCTCAATTTATACAACATTTGAACAATTTATTAAATGTTTGTCCTATTCCAATGATAATTTCTCATAATTTTTTTATTTTTTTTAATAGAATCACATTTCTACTGTTATAGTAAATTTCCAACATTGTAGTTATAAGGAAACATGAATCACGAACATTTCTTATTCTTGGAGCATTATTTATTTACTCAATTATTTATTTCAGTTCACATTATTTATACAAGAGTATCACTTTGTCTCTCTATCTAAAGTCAATTATGATTATTTTTGCACGGTCATATTGACATCTAAGGGAACATCCTGGTCGTCTACCAGAAATGATCTGAAATATTCACTGATGAGATACAATTGTTTTGAAACGAAACTAACCACTGTGGATTCTATCTATATATAAATAAAATATATTTCTTTTTAAATTTTCTGTTCAGTTGCTATTGAGAAATGTAAAATCATAAGTGGTAGACTGCAAAATATTGTATGTTTTTTAATCTGAAGCATTCACATTTAAATGTAAGTGATTCAAGTCATGACTTGACTTGGGAAGAAGTTTATGTCTTACTGCAGTATAGTATAAATAAATTCAACATTTCTAATATCACATTAGTTACACAACTGTATTTCCATCTAGTCTATTATAATGGTGTCAGATTTTAACCTTTTGTAAGTGCCTCGACTTGATCGGTGAGGATTGGTGGGATAGGCCTTTTCTACTATCACACAATCATTGGAATTGTCATCTCCTGAATGAGATGTACCCAAAACACCACCCATCTCTGCTTCTCTAAGCTTCCTCTTTAATCCTCTTGTCAGCCTTTGCTGGGGTATGGCATTGTAGCCACTGCCATTGCTACCGCCACTACTACTACTTATAACAGCTTCATTACCACTACTTCTATTACTATTATTATTATTATTATTATTATTATTATTATTATTGTCATTTGTGTTGCTATTACTGTTATCATCGTCATCATTATCATTGTTGAGACTGAAGTATTTATTTTTGTTGTTATTGTTGTTACTGCTACGACTGTCACTTCCACAAAAACTACTGAAGACATCCTCATCAGTATCTTTAAAACCATGAACAGAGGGAATGAGGATGGATGAAACTTCTTGAGGTAGCATTTGTGTCCTTGAGGGTGTGGAGGAGCTGATGGAATGGACACTTAGAGGTGACACGTTGAGGGGCGTGGTATTAGGGATGGAGCTAGAAGGGTTGATGTACAGTGTGTTACTGCTATTGCTGCCATGTCTGCTGCTACTGTTGAAGCTGTTGTTGCTATAGTTACCAGACAGACTGCTTTGGGATGTGGAAGCAACAGAGGATTTACAGGAAGTGATGGTCAGAGGTGAGGGGTTGTTAGTGATTGTAGGAACAAAACCCATGCTGCAAACTGAACTCTGTGATATGCTGGAAGCTGATGAGTTTCTGGACAATGCTCGAACAGGTGATTGGCGCACTGGGGATTGAGTGATGCCTGATGACGATGTGGTAGAACTAGAATTGTTGCTATCTGTCGAGCTGCTTCGGTTGTCAACTGAATTTTTCTTCAGCTTTCGGCGTTTTGCAAGAGGAGCAGTGGCAACTTCCTGCAACCTAAATCCATTACGAGTTGCTAGGTGGAAAGCATCCATAGTGGTGTTGATTTGGTCTTGGATGGATGCGTGGGAATTTAGGATGCCCGGGGTACACAGTGGTGTGTGAGACACAGGAGAGTGGACCCCTTTCCTGAGCCACTTATGCTTGAGAAGGTCCTGCATTCGGAGTCGCTTTTTGGGTTCAACAGTCAATAAACCTGGGGTTGGTTTTTGGGGGGTAAAGGGGGAGGGTGGTGGGTGGGGGAAAGAAAACAAATAGAAATGAATATTTTTAAAAAGACAACTTTTTAATGGTATACTTTTAAGTACTCTGTTACGATAAAAATTTGAAATTTGGTGGAAAATCAATATAATCATAATATATCATATGAATAATTTATCTTAATCTTAACTTCACCCCGCTGCACATGTCTAAATGTTCTAAGTTATAGACAGCAAAAAGATAGTAGTTTCATTTAAACTTACAATCAAAATTGAAACCAGACTTTAAAAATTTGTGGTGATATTAGAACTCTTTCTGATAAGAACAATAATGCTTATTCACTTGAGACCAATTTAACCCCCAGTAAAGTTCATATAACATTTCAGTTTAGGACAAATCACATAACTTTTCATCAATTCTGAAAAGAAATGTCTTTCTTTCCAAATATCACAGTGAAAACGCCGGATAGATGTACAGGATAGAAACGTGTCATTAGTTCTTATTTATTCTAGGATTATTATAGGATTACCTACCACATTATTTACTATTTACTAAATTCATTATTTACTATTTACCTCTTATCAGCTGCTTGGCAGATTGAGAGACCTGCATCCATTCTTGGCCACTGAGATCAAAGTCTCCTTCTTTGATACGCTGCATTATGCCCTCTGGTTCCTTGGAGTCTTGGAAAGGAGCCTTGCCTGATAGCATTGTGTACTAGATGGATAAAAAATTGTGGGATGAAAAAGGTATACTGCATTATTCATTTTTTTAAAAGCAATATTATAACCAGCATGACGTCAGATTTTGAAAAGTAGTATTTTCTGATGACAAGAAAAAAGTTTGGGACAATTCTCCAGCAGAGAATAGATCTAGAAGAAAAAGTTAAATTAAGAGACCTAAAATGACAACAAACAATCCTAAATAAATCTATCCTCAAAAATAACAA
The DNA here is from genome assembly GCF_034508935.2 of Berghia stephanieae. Lineage (NCBI taxonomy): Eukaryota > Metazoa > Mollusca > Gastropoda > Nudibranchia > Aeolidiidae > Berghia > Berghia stephanieae. Next base: position 64,834,386 of record NC_088360.1, on the reverse strand, counting down.
AATGCTCTCTTTCTTTTTTATTCATTTACCTTTAAACCTTTCCGTTTAAGATATAATGGCATTTATCTTTATCTCCACACATTTTTAAATAGTAATTATAAACAATCTCCCTTCTTCACATCATGATAAATCATCTTAATCCACAACTTCTTAGGTCGGCCTGTGGACAGATTACCATAGCCCATGGCATTGCCTTCCTTTCTATTCCTCATTTGCTATCTGCTGTAATTTGCTCCCATTAGAATTGTGTTGATCTTATTTTCATTTTGATCTTATTTACCTTTAATTTAGTTTTATTGCTAGAAAAATGCCTACACAAAATTAACAAATTTTGAATAACTGATTAAATTGCCAAATTCTGGAAGAATAAGCTATGTAATTTTGTAGTGAAAATAAAATATTTCACTTCTATCATTGTTCATTAAGAGTGCATGTGAGCATATTTAAAAATAAAATGTAGGCTAAATAAATACTTGTATAAATACTCTAAAATTCTTTCTTGGCTTGAACAACTGTTAACCCTTTTGTGTATCATGTTACCATAACTCACTGGAATACTACTGCTATTTAGGTGTCCACATAGAGCAATATATTTAGTCACATAAGAAGATATGGCATAATAAATGGGCTCAATCCATGATTTAACTATATCAGTCTTTAACTACAGATCTAAGAAGCATTTTATAAAATCATTCTGAGTGCTTCAGTTTAACAGACCGAACATTGGTTTTCAATTCAACTCACAAGAATAACTCCAAGACTCCACAAATCACAACTTTCATCATAGCCACTGGTACGGTTGGTGATCTGTTTCAGGACCTCTGGAGCACTGTAGGGCAGAGTGAAACAAGGGGTCATCATGGTTTCATTCTTGGGGTTCATAGCAGCAAAGCCAAAGTCCACAATTTTCAATTCCGCTTTCTCAGATTTGTCCGCAAACAAAAGGTTCTGTTGACGAAAACGCAAAATAATTTATGATGCTGAATGAATCAACTTTTAGGAAGTGTTTAGAATCAAGAAAATAATAAAATTGAAATACACCTTTAAATTTGTAAATGGAAAAAAGAGGCCAACCAAAAATTTATATATATAACCTTACAAAATGATTTTGAAAATATGCCTTATTCTCGATAAATGCCAGTTAAAAATATATAAGATTAACCCTATCATCTCACAGCTACAGCAAACCTACACCAGTTGATAATGATTAACCCTATCATCTCACAGCTACAGCAAACCTACACCAGTTGATAATGATTAACCCTATCATCTCACAGCTACAGCAAACCTACACAAGTTGATAATGATTAACCCTATCATCTCACAGCTACAGCAAACCTACACCAGTTGATAATTATTAACCCTATCATCTCACAGCTACAGCAAACCTACACCAGTTGACAATAAAAAGGCAAATGTCAGTGATATAACCCAGATCGAATTTGTTACACTAGATATACATTTGAATACAGTATATATACTCGGATCATTTTTAAAGGGGGAAAATAAAACAAGATATCATTTAATAAATAGTATTATAACAACCCTTTTGTAGGCTCTAATAGGAATAAACCGGTCAAGCTAAAAATGCATTTATGACTGCTCATGACGTAATCGAGTTATAATAATAATAATAATAATAATAATAATAATAATTAATAATAATAATAATAATAATAATAATAATAATAATAATAATAATAATAATAATAATAATAATAATAATAATATATACTTTATCCACCAAAAAAAAAAATGGAAATTCGTTTACAGATGTGGCATGCATAAAAATGTATAAACACAAAGATGAGAATCTATGGCGACAATGTATACATATTATATATATATATATATATATATATATATATATATATATATATATATATATATATATATTATATATATATATATATATATATATATATATATATCAGTAGAGTTGTGCGCCGTGTAAATTTTTTTTATTGACTCAAATAAGCACAATGTTCTCCACAATTTTTTAAAGAAAGGATATATATATATATCCTTTCTTTAAAAAATTGTGGAGAACATTGTGCTTATTTGAGTCAATAAAAAAAATTTACACGGCGCACAACTCTACTGAAAGATTTGAAAATTAGAAATGTATTTTTTAAAGATAGATAAACAGATAACTTGATTTCCTTTTATAATTTAAAGTCAGTTTGAAAGTTCGTTGAGTCAAACAGATATCATAAAATATGTACCAACGACGACACTTGACTCCCAAAATCAACTAATTTTGTCACTGTAAAAAGTTGTCAATTTGCGTCATCTATTTATGACATCAAGTATTATTATTACTTCCGTTGTGTTGTTGATTTAGCGGATTTCAGTCGCCATTTTGATTCTTTTTTTACTATTAGGGTTAGCTCGAGAGGTTAGTCATAAGTGTTATTAAAGGTGCTAGGGTGTTTGTTTTTCCATAAGTTAAGTAAAGGGGAGACATTCCGAAAAGCTCCTACATCCCCAGTATTCTTTAAATTTGTATTTTCACGTGATATTTTGTCAGGCATTTATTTTTTCAGTTAGTCATTATATAGAAGTATTTTTAAAACTCTAGAACAAACCTGCAGTCCGAGAGTTGTTTTTTTCTATTAGGGTTAGCTCGAGAGGTTAGTCATAAGTGTTAATAAAGGTGCTAGGGTGTTTGTTTTTCCATAAGTTAAGTAAAGGGGAGACATTCCGAAAGCTCCTACATCCCCAGTATTCTTTAAATTTGTATTTTCACTGTTGATATTTTGTCAGGCATTTATTTATTCAGTTAGTCATTATATAGAAGTATTTTTAAAACTCTAGGACAAACCTGCAGTCCGAGAGTTGTTTTTTTTCTATTAGGGTTAGCTCGAGAGGTTAGTCATAAGTGTTATTAAAGGTGCTAGGGTGTTTGTTTTTCCATAAATTAAGTAAAGGGGAGACATTTCGAAAGCTCCTACATCCCCAGTATTCTTTAAATTTGTATTTTCACCGTTGATATTTTGTCAGGCATTTATTTATTCAGTTTGTCATTATATAGAAGTATTTTAAAAACTCTAGAACAAACCTTGATAGATTTGTGAAAGTTTAACATTTCCTTATTTGACCATTGTTTTGATTTTCGGCCGCCATTGTGATTTGTTAAGTATTGAAAGGTAGTGCAAAGCAGTCCGAGAGTTGTTTTTTTCTATTAGGGTTAGCTCGAGAGGTTAGTCATAAGTGTTATTAAAGGTGCTAGGGTGTTTGTTTTTCCATAAGTTAAGTAAAGGGGAGACATTCCGAAAGCTCCTACATCCCCAGTATTCTTTAAATTTGTATTTTCACCTTTGATCTTTTGTCAGGCGTTTATTTATTCAATTTGTCATCATCTTTTCTATTAGGGTTAGCTCGAGATCGGAGGTTTTTTTTTATATAAGGGTTAGTCATAAGTCTTATTAAAGTGCTAGGGTGTTTGTTTTTCCTATTGGGGTTAATTAAAGGTACTAGGTTGAATTTTTTCTTTGGGTCAGTTGAGGGAATATATTATTAAAGTTGTTTCCCTTTGTAGGGGCTTTCGGAAGGCCTCCCAAGTAAAGCGTAGTAAAGACTTGGGACGTATTGATATAGATATCTACTGACTGATAAACCAAAATCATGCCGAATAAAGCATGGCAGCAACGACAAGCACGTCAATTAAAATTTGCATTCAGAACTAGATCTACTAATACTACTACGACTACTACTTCCGCTACTTCTACTACTAATACTAATAATACAGAAACTGCTCATCAACAAAATGTAGCTCAAACAGTGGAAATTACATCAGCTGCAGATCAAGAACAGGATACAACTACAATACCTCTTATCTCACCACACAACACAGGACGCATGAACAAAGTTTGTCGTTTTTGTTCAGCAAAACTATGGCACGGTGAATCAACCTCTGTGCCAATGGGGAAGTATCACTGGCACCTTTACAACCCCTTCCGGATAATATAAAGAGTCTTTACACGGCTAACGACACAAATTCTAAGCATGTTCGAGAACACATTCGTGCTTACAATTCTATGTTTGCATTCGCCTCCTTGGGTGTACACGAAGATTTCTTGCCTCCTGGGATATACTGTTTCCGAGTTAGTGGTACCGTCTACCATAGAATAGGTCATATTCAACCCAACAGTGATAATGATAGACCAAAATTTGCCCAACTTTACATTTATGACACTGAACACGAAATTCAAAATAGGCTTTTTTGGAATAGAAGTCTTAATACTGATATTTTGACAACTATATCTACCATCATGGCTACTGTTAGTCCCTTTGTTGAATTATATAAGCATGCCGCTGCAGCTATTGAAGATGCTGGAGATCAAGGGAAGGATATTAGAATGGTGCTGCGAGCAGATTCATCAAAGATCCCCGTAGATATAATTTACAGACTGCTTCAGAAGTTGCTGTTTTACTCCCAAATAACCCTATCAACTGTAGTAACCGGAGGGATATTGTATTATACCGCAAATCAGATGACCATCCAAACCAACAGTCAATTATGCGTATCAGTGAAACACATCCTCACTTTGATCCATTGCATTATGTGCTCTTCTTTCCAAAAGGAGAAGAAGGTTGGGTGCCCAACATTAAATTCAACAGAAAGCGAACCGGTCAGGTCAGTCCATCATTATTTTATGCTTATCGACTTATGGAGAGAGATAGTTTTAATGTAATCTCGCACGGAGGTCGTCTCCTGCAACAATATTGTGTTGATCAGTATGCTAAAGTTGAAGAGCAACGCCTGCAATACATTCGATTTAATCAACAGTCATTACGAGCAGAATTGTATCAAGGACTGGTGGATGCAGTGTATCGAGGTGACGCACATGGAGCTACAGTAGGGACCAAAATTGTTTTACCATCTTCATTCACAGGGGGTCCAAGAAACATGCTCCAATTATACCAAGATGCAATGTCAATTGTTCGCAGATATGGTAAACCAGACTTATTCCTTACTGTGACCTGTAATCCATGTTGGCCAGAGATAACAAATGAACTGCATTCATGACAAACAGCTGCAGACCGACCAGATTTAGTCGCAAGGGTCTTTAAAATGAAATTAGGGGCATTGATGGAAGAGATAATTAAAAAAGAACTTTTTGGCAAAGTCTTAGCATATGTGAAGGTCATTGAATTTCAAAAGAGAGTACTACCACATTCTCACATCCTGATTATCCTTGATCGCAGTGCCAAACCCATAACTACTCAAGATATTGATAGGTTGGTGTGTGCAGAAATTCCACAAAACAAAACATTACAGAATTTAGTTTCAAAACACATGATGCATGGTCCCTGTGGCCTGGCCAATCCCAACAGTCCATGCATGAAAGATGGCAAGTGTTCCAAGAGATTTCCAAAATCATTCAGTGAGACGACACATACAAATGACTCCACTTATCCCCTGTATCAGAGACGTAATGATGGAAAATCAATCTTCAAAAGAGGAATTGCCCTTGACAATAGATGGGTTGTCCCATATAACCCTCAGCAGATATATGGCACATATCAATCTTGAGGTGTGCAACAGCATAAAAGCGGTGAAATACATGTATATAAGTATGTGTACAAAGGACATGATAGAGTCATGGTAGAATTCCAAGGGGAACAAGATGATGAAATTAGGAGATTTGTTGATGCACGTTATGTTTCAGCAAGTGAATCTTGCTGGAGATTATTCCAATTTGACATGCAAGACCGATACCCGGCAGTCCAACGTTTAGCTTTGCACTTGGAAAACCAGCAGTCTGTAACTTACAGAGAAGGGCATGCGGAAAAAGCTGTAAGGAGACTGAAAGACACCACACTAACAGCATGGTTTAAGGAGAATGCAATAAACCGTGAGGCTAATACTCTACTGTATACTGATATGCCGGAACATTACACGTGGGATAGTAGAACGTGCATTTGGAAGAAGAGACAGAGAAACCGCCTGGTAATCGGTAGAATGTACAGCGCCCATCCAGCAGAAGGGGAGCGCTTCTTTCTTAGATTATTGCTGCAGCATGTAAGGGGAGCAAAATCATTTGAAGACCTAAAGAGATCAGAAGTAGGAACATTACACCATACTTTTCGACAGGCCTCGTCTGCTATGGGTTTATTGGAGGACGATGATGAGTGGATAAACTGCATGGCAGAATCAGCATTTGTTGCCTCAGCAAGTCAACTCCGACAGCTTTTTGTCACGATTTTGATCTTTTGCAACCCCACAGATCCTTTTTCCTTATGGAATACTTTTCAAGACCAGCTAGCTGAAGATTATTCTCATGTTGAAAGTATGTCTGCTGAAGCTTGCGTTAGTAAGACACTTGAAGACGTTAACAGGCTTCTTATGATTCACAATAGATCATTAAAAGATTATCAACTGCCTGAGCCTACAGAATCATACGCAACTGCCTGTCAAGTATGGGATCCAAATGAGCAACGACAAATTGCTCACAGTCGAAAAATGAAGATGAATCATGACCAACAGTTAGCATTTACTGCCATTTTGGAAGCAATTGACATACCTGAACAAGACCGGGTGAATAATGTCTTCTTCATCGATGGCCCAGGTGGAACTGGCAAAACCTATGTATATAACACGCCGCTTGCAGAAATCAGAGGTCGAGGACTTTCAGCTACACCTGTTGCATCATCTGGAATTGCTGCAGAATTATGGCACGGTGGTAGAACAGCACATTCAACGTTCAAAATTCCAATTCCAATAACGGATAACAGCACCTGTAGCATCAGTCGCCAATCAGACACAGCTAAGTTACTAAAGAGTAGTTCTCTCATAATTTGGGATGAAGCACCTATGATGGACAGGCGTGTGTTTGAATGTGTGAGCAGGACATTTTGTGACATAACAGGCAGTTCAAAACCTTTTGGGGGCAAAGTGGTTGTACTTGGAGGGGATTTTCGGCAAATTCTACCTGTTGTTAACAAAGGAAGTGAAGCCGATATATTAAGTGTCACACTTAACAAATCAATTATTTGGAATTTTGTCACCATTTTTCACCTGAACAAGAACATGAGGGTTACTGATGACAATAACTGTTTTGCAAATTGGCTTCTCCGCATCGGAAATGGTACAGAGCCGGTTTTCAGCGAAATAGGAAAGTATCCTGTCAAATTACCTACAGCGCTATGCCTTCCTGAAAATGACCCAGAATGCTTGATAAATGCTGTATACAATGATTTGAATCTGAACTTTGCGGATGAACGTTATCTATCAGAGACAGCAATTTTGACTACAACCCATGAAAATGTTGACAAAATAAATGCAGCCGTTCTGTCCAGGTTGACCTCATCAACTGAACAAATTTACCGCAGTGCTGATTCCATTCAAAGTGACTCTGACATCAACTTATACCCGATTGAATTCTTGAACGAACTTACACCTCCTGGGCTTCCTCCACATGCATTATATTTGAAAGCCAACACGTCAGTCATGCTGCTTAGAAATATAAATCCTAAATCAGGCCTCCTAAATGGCACCCGTTTGTTAATAATTAAATTAGGTTCAAAAGTATTAGAAGCCAAGATAATTACGGGTAGTAGAGCTGGCGACATAGTGTTTATCCCTAGAATCAATCTGACGACAACAACGGATTCGGGCTCACCATTTATTCTAAATAGAAGACAGTTTCCGGTACAATTGTCATATGCAATGACAATTAACAAGTCTCAGGAGCAGACATTAAGCAAGGTGGGGATTTTCTTACCAGAAAAGTGAGTGGAGCAGGCACTTATGTTGGTAACAACAAGATATGAAGTGAGTAGAAAAGTGCCAGAAGACAATAGAGAATAAAAATTATTCGCGGCGGTGGTGGGGTTCGAACCTGCGACCTTATTGGTACGACAACTCCGCCTGGCAGGTGAGAGCGTGGCTCTACCGTGTGAGCTATCCACGAACACAAAAATATTCGTTTCAAACCCAAGTCATTTCTAGATCCCTCTCTCACCCACTTCTTGAGATCGCCGATTCGTTCGCACACCACCATCGCGTAGTAATTTTTTGACCAGCAGTTAAGCTTAATAGCCAATATTCTCAACACAAACATATAACATAGAACGATTGAGACATTGAGTATGCTCCGGTGTATGGGGTGAATTTTTAATTCAGAAAAGTGAGTGGAGCAGGCACTTATGTTGGTAACAACAAGATATGAAGTGACTAGAAAAGTGCCAGAAGACAATAGAGAATAAAAATTATTCGCGGCGGTGGTGGGGTTCGAACCTGCGACCTTATTGGTACGACAACTCCGCCTGGCAGGTGAGAGCGTGGCTCTACCGTGTGAGCTATCCACGAACACAAAAATATTCGTTTCAAACCCAAGTCATTTCTAGATCCCTCTCTCACCCACTTCTTGAGATTGCCGATTCGTTCGCACACCACCATCGCGTAGTAATTTTTTGACCAGCAGTTAAGCTTAATAGCCAATATTCTCAACACAAACATATAACATAGAACGATTGAGACATTGAGTATGCTCCGGTGTATGGGGTGAATTTTTAATTCAGAAAAGTGAGTGGAGCAGGCACTTATGTTGGTAACAACAAGATATGAAGTGACTAGAAAAGTGCCAGAAGACAATAGAGAATAAAAATTATTCGCGGCGGTGGTGGGGTTCGAACCTGCGACCTTATTGGTACGACAACTCCGCCTGGCAGGTGAGAGCGTGGCTCTACCGTGTGAGCTATCCACGAACACAAAAATATTCGTTTCAAACCCAAGTCATTTCTAGATCCCTCTCTCACCCACTTCTTGAGATCGCCGATTCGTTCGCACACCACCATCGCGTAGTAATTTTTTGACCAGCAGTTAAGCTTAATAGCCAATATTCTCAACACAAACATATAACACCGCCGCGAATAATTTTTATTCTCTATTGTCTTCTGGCACTTTTCTACTCACTTCATATCTTGTTGTTACCAACATAAGTGCCTGCTCCACTCACTTTTCTGAATTAAAAATTCACCCCATACACCGGAGCATACTCAATGTCTCAATCGTTCTATGTTATATGTTTGTGTTGAGAAAATTGGCTATTAAGCTTAACTGCTGGTCAAAAAATTACTACGCGATGGTGGTGTGCGAATGAATCGGCGATCTCAAGAAGTGGGTGAGAGAGGGATCTAGAAATGACTTGGGTTTGAAACGAATATTTTTGTGTTCGTGGATAGCTCACATGGTAGAGCCACGCTCTCACCTGCCAGGCGGAGTTGTCGTACCAATAAGGTCGCAGGTTCGAACCCCACCACCGCCGCAAATAATTTTTATTCTCTATTGTCTTCTGGCACTTTTCTAGTCACTTCATATCTTGTTGTTACCAACATAAGTGCCTGCTCCACTCACTTTTCTGAATTAAAAATTCACCCCATACACCGGAGCATACTCAATGTCTCAATCGTTCTATGTTATATGTTTGTGTTGAGAATATTGGCTATTAAGCTTAACTGCTGGTCAAAAAATTACTACGCGATGGTGGTGTGCGAACGAATCGGCGATCTCAAGAAGTGGGTGAGAGAGGGATCTAGAAATGACTTGGGTTTGAAACGAATATTTTTGTGTTCGTGGATAGCTCACACGGTAGAGCCACGCTCTCACCTGCCAGGCGGAGTTGTCGTACCAATAAGGTCGCAGGTTCGAACCCCACCACCGCCGCGAATAATTTTTATTCTCTATTGTCTTCTGGCACTTTTCTAGTCACTTCATATCTTGTTGTTACCAACATAAGTGCCTGCTCCACTCACTTTTCTGAATTAAAAATTCACCCCATACACCGGAGCATACTCAATGTCTCAATCGTTCTATGTTATATGTTTGTGTTGAGAAATATTGGCTATTAAGCTTAACTGCTGGTCAAAAAATTACTACGCGATGGTGGTGTGCGAACGAATCGGCGATCTCAAGAAGTGGGTGAGAGAGGGATCTAGAAATGACTTGGGTTTGAAACGAATATTTTTGTGTTCGTGGATAGCTCACACGGTAGAGCCACGCTCTCACCTGCCAGGCGGAGTTGTCGTACCAATAAGGTCGCAGGTTCGAACCCCACCACCGCCGCGAATAATTTTTATTCTCTATTGTCTTCTGGCACTTTTCTACTCACTTCATATCTTGATTTTCTTACCACAACCGGTATTCACACACGGACAACTGTATGTTGCTGTGTCACGGGTCAGAGGCTATAGTGGCTTACACTTCATGTTGGGCCACACAGAAAAATCAACTGAAGATATACCGAATTACACAGACAACGTTGTTTACCAATCTGCCCTCATTAAATGATGGTGAGTACAGTATCGAATGAAAATAGTTCTTTCCCCGCGAAATTGCGGGCTTTTTACTAGTATATATATATATATATATATATATATATATATATAATTATATATATATATAATATATATATATATATATATATATATATATATATATATATATTATATATATATATATAAATTTTACAAAGCGAAACATGTTGTCCCCATGACCCCCGGTTTGAACCCATATGCAAATGCATAAAAATGTAAAAATATACAACCAAGAACCAATAGCAACACTTTATATATTAATTTGATAAATTGAGATAGGCCATACCTCTGGCCTTTAGTCCGAACTTGTGAGTGTATATTTAAAAGATAGTATTTAATTTAAATCACAGTTCCACGCAAAAAATTTGATCACCATGTGGCAAAAATAAATTAAGGTGACGTGTTGTCTTTGTTTTTATAGATATAAGGCGACGGCTCCTCATGGAGAACTTAATATATTTGTGAAGGGGGTGATCGCCATCCTTCATAACTTTCTCCATTTTACTTAGACAAAATCTCTTGAACAGTTCTTCTACCTTTGAAATTGGGTGAGTATAACACCTGGCTTTATCAATTATCCAATCAATTTTCTTAATGTCGCAAATACTGGCATTTCCACACCATGCTGCAATATAAAAAGTAATAACGGTCTCCAAAACGGATCTATAAAAAAGGGTGCATAACGTTTTGTCTATGTCAAATTCTGAAAGTTTCCGAATAAAATACATTCTTTTGTTCAATTTAGAGATAACAACATTGGTTTGTAAATGCCACTGCAATTTATTGTCAATTAAAATCCCCAAATATTTGTAAACCGAAACTTGCTCAACAGCTTGATTGTTAATTTTGAGCGGACTGATGGAATTTGTGTTCTTTCTAAAATCAAAAATCGTTTCTTTGGTTTTTCCTACATTTAATTTCAGGGAGTTATCTTCCGACCAACCAACAAATCTGTCGATCTCAGATCTGTATGCCGTTTCATAATCTTTTTAAATATTAACCCTTGAAGGGCAGTGTCATCAGCAAATTTTAAAATTGGGACCAAGTCACTTGTACAGTCATTTGTGTAAACATTAAAGAGGCAAGGAGAGAGAACACACCCTTGAGGGGCTCCTGTATTGTTAATTATTTTATTAGATTTGTTTCCATTAATTTCTACAAATTGTGCTCTCTCTTAAAGAAAGTCTAAAATCCAGGAAATTAAATGGGGATTTATATTCAAACATTTCAGCTTTTCAACAAGTAAATGGGGCTGAATCGTGTTGAATGATGAAGAAAAATCAATAAAAAGAATTCTGCAATATGCCTTTGGTTTATCTAAATGACTGTAACTATTATTCAACAAAAGGTTAATGGCATCATCAACACTGCTATTTGGTTGATATGCAAATTGTAAGGGGTCAGATTGGGGACCAAACTGGAGATTAAGCTTTTTCAGTACAAGTCGTTCGAAACATTTCATAACAAGAGATGTAAGGGCTACAGGTCTGAGATCATTCATACAAGAGAAGCCGTCTTTCTTGGGGACAGGGACAATTTTCGATGTTTTCCAAATGGCCAGATTACAGGATTGTTGGATAGACATATTAAAAGTAATGGTAAAAACATAACATAATTGCTCGGCACACACTTTCAATAACTTGCCTCTTATGCCATCTGGCCCACACGCTTTCCGCACATTTACACTCTCAAACTCTCTCCTCACTCGCCGTTCATCAAACACAATCTCATCTTCTTCTGTCACGTCATTTAATAATGTTGATCTATTTCTATTAATTTCATTTTCAAAATTACCATCATCAAAACGTGCATAAAAATTGTTTAATTCATCAACGTCAACGTCACTCAATGAGTTGGATTTCCTTTTATTGTTGTTATGGTTGATGATCGTCTTCATTCCCTTCCATGTATCCTTAATATTCCCAGATCTTAAATCATCCTCTAATTTTGACTAATAATTAGCCTTGCATTTCTTTATTTCTCTCTTTATTTCCTCTTGTTTCGTTTTCAAACCTTTCCTATCTCCCTTGGTGTATAAATACTTCTTTTCATTCAAAAGTAATGTCATTCTTTTTGTGACCCAGCGTTTGTTGTTAGCATACATCACTATTTCTTTCTTTTTACATACCTTCTGCACACAAAACTCAATATAATCTGATACACATTCATTCAATCCATTCACGTCACACCATGTATCAACAAACACACCCCAATCAGTACATTCAAAGCAACCCTACTTCCAAGTAGGCCTTGCTATTCAGGACATCAATAGTCTTTTTCTCAGGTTTAAACTGTTTGTATACTAGCCTATAAAATGGCAGCAACAAAAACATATCATGGTCAAGGTGACGCATGGGAAAAACATCGATAAGACAATTTGACATTACAATAAATAGAATAGCGTCGCCTCTTGTGTTGCAATTGACAAATTGGTAGAGCCCCGGAAATTTAAATTTACACTGGTTAAAATCCCCTGTTAATAGTAATAAACAGTCAGGTGAAGATTGTTTTATATTCTGTCAATCTCATCGTAGAGCATGTCGATTGCCGTTTGCCTCGTTGGTGGTGGTGTCTGGTGGGATGTAAATTGTTATGATCACCACTTTTGTAAATTCCCGTGGTAAATAGAATGGACGAATTGACACAGTCAACAGTTCAATATTACCATCACAGTGTTTGGAAACAATGCAACTGTTATTTTTGTGACACCACTTATCATTCACATAAGTGGCCACACCGCCTCCATTCTTTCATCACTTCTCACACAGTATCCTCTGTGTAGGGTAAAACCTTCCAAATGGAATCCACCTGATGGTGTGTCCAGTGACAGCCATGTCTTGGTCAGTAAGATGATCGACGCAGTCCTGTAATCATTATTGTACTTGGTGAGTGAGTACAGCTCATCTGATTTGTTGTTCAACAACCGCACATTAAGGGTTACATCACATGGTAGGAATGGGCGATGCTGACGACGGTCACGTTTCGTTTTAATGCCTCCTTTCCTCCACCTTTTTCGTGGCTTGATAAAATCGGTATTCACTAACAATGGTTCCGTTGACGGGGGACAAAGCTGTCTCAACTCACCGGAAGAATAATAAATAATGGACGGCAGTGTAGAGTTATCAATAGGGTAAAATCTTGATAAAAATTGGAATTTAATATCCATACCTGTGTTAATAATCGCAGTTGGAGTTAAAAAATTGTTGAAAATATAAATCTGGTGTAAATGGTCCAAAAAAGAATAATATTTTATAAAACATGTCGTTACATCGAGTAAAAATATGTTGTAGAATATCACAGAGCAGCAAACCACGTGCTGTTGCCAGAAAGAAGCCAGTGCCAAAAAAAGTTATTGACTTAAGCAGTCCTTTATCGACTTCTGACCTTCACCCTTTAAAATATCTTTTCTATCTCTGCACCAAACTGACCTTTATTGAGTCGGGTCACCATAACTTGTTCATTCGTTTAAATAATACAAAGAGGAGTAATATACAACAATGTGATGTTTTTACTTGTTGACACTTTAATTTAGACTAAAATCTACTTTTAATCTTGTATTACTTAAAAATTCTATTTACTCTTCTGCTATTTTTTTATATTTACTACTTTAACGATGATTTTGTAGCAAACTATACGACTGAGGTGTTATAAAACAGTTTTTGACCAATATTGAATATTTCGTAACCTTGAAGAAGCTCTCCCAAGGTCGGGCTGGTCCTCAGTCCGAAAGTCCAATAAAGTCCAAAAACTGTATAGTAATAAAGACCATTTTTGATGAATGTCCATTGACAGTAACTCTTTGTATGGCTGGGTCAGTTAATTGATTTGGATAAAGCAGAAAACAAAGAAGAAAACGATTAACTATATCTCAGTTTCAAACAGGGGTGTTCAATGCAAAATCTACAATTCCTCAGTTTAGTCAAAGTGAAACCAAGCTGCTAGAAAATGTGAACAGTAAAAAGTAATTTAAAACATTGAATATAACTTCAAAAAAAACAAAACAAAAAACCCCCCACAAAACACGGAATGCTTCAGGATCAAAGCCCCTCTTCAGCCAATAATATGACCAATAAAAACATTTTTAAAGCCCAGTAAGTCAGTAGGTTCTCATGACGTGTCACAATTATATCAAATTATCAATCAGTTGTATATCAGTTTGGTTTGTTTCAATTGTTCCATTCATTTAATCAAAATCTTATTTCATTTAGCATTGTCAGATACCATCAAACTTCTCAAAATTTTCATTTTTCTCTCAACAAATAAATATGCAAAATCATTGACAGTAATCCTCAAGTTTATTGTTGGTTAATATGAAAAAGAAGAAGCTATGCTCATTTTTTCTGACAGCAGACAGCTACAGTTATTATTCAATGAGTTAAGTGATAAAATTGAGTTAAATGAAGAAAATTCATACCTCGGGCTTAAGATCCCTGTGTACAACCCCACGACTGTGTAGGAAATCCACTGCTTTCACCAGCTTGCCAAGAATCTCACTGGCTTCTGTCTCTGTAAAGAATTTCTTTTTGCGTAATCTGGCTAGTAATTCTCCTCCTGTTAAGAGCTCCATGATTATGTAAGTGTGAAGCTGGAAAAAGAATTGAAAACATAATCAGGGATACATAAGTACATTAAACTCAAAATGCTTTTCATAAAACCATAATTAATACATTTTAAGCAAATAAAAGAAACTCCCTTTATTCATCACATGATATAATTTTTATTTGAGGCCTAATTTAAAAAAAAAAAAAAGACTAGATACCCAAACATCACTGCACAGACACAATAAAGACTTGTGAGTTCTTTA
Organism: Berghia stephanieae; assembly: GCF_034508935.2. Lineage (NCBI taxonomy): Eukaryota > Metazoa > Mollusca > Gastropoda > Nudibranchia > Aeolidiidae > Berghia > Berghia stephanieae. Next base: position 64,819,259 of record NC_088360.1, on the reverse strand, counting down.
ATCAAATAAGAAAAAAACCCGAGATATCGAAGCAGTGCTCAAAACCAAAATTCCAAATAAATATGCAAAGCCTTATCCACTCAGCAAATTTTTAATTCAGAAAAGTGAGTGGAGCAGGCACTTATGTTGGTAACAACAAGATATGAAGTGAATAGAAAAGTGCCAGAAGACAATAGAGAATGAAAATTTTTCGCGGCGGTGGTGGGGTTTGAACCTGCGACCTTATTGGTACGACAACTCCGCCTGGCAGGTGAGAGCGTGGCTCTACCGTGTGAGCTATCAACGAACACAAAAATATTCGTTTCAAACTCAAAGTCATTACTAGATCCCTCTCTCACCCACTTCTTGAGACCGCCGATTCGTTCGTACACCACCATCGCGAATAATTTTGACCAGCAGTTAAGCTTAATAGCCAATATTCTCAACACAAACATATAACATAGAAACGATTGAGACATTGAGTATGCTCCGGTGTATGGGGTGAATTTTTAATTCAGAAAAGTGAGTGGAGCAGGCACTTATGTTGGTAACAACAAGATATGAAGTGAATAGAAAAGTGCCAGAAGACAATAGAGAATGAAAATTTTTCGCGGCGGTGGTGGGGTTTGAACCTGCGACCTTATTGGTACGACAACTCCGCCTGGCAGGTGAGAGCGTGGCTCTACCGTGTGAGCTATCAACGAACACAAAAATATTCGTTTCAAACTCAAAGTCATTACTAGATCCCTCTCTCACTCAGCAAACTCACACCAACAATGCCTTTTAGATTTTAAGAGAGAGAGAGAGAGAGAGAGAGAGAGAGAGAGAGAGAGAGAGAGAGAGAGAGAGAGAGAGAGAGAGAGAGAGAGAGAGAGAGAGAGTAATACGGTTTGTGGAAAGCACTTCATTACAGGCACGTAATAGTTAATCTCGTTTTTGATTTGAACATTTCTATTGTTATTCTTTGTAGATTGACCCATATTAAAAGAAACATACAAACAAAAAAGGCATGACCAGTCACTAACAATGCAGTGTAGTGTGTAGACAGTAACACAGTACGGTGAACATGACTGACACTCTGACACTGGGGCCGGAATGTCGGAACCCATGAGTCGCTCGCAACTCTGCCTCACATATTCATTTAATCAGTCAATTTAATTTTTATTAAGCTTGCGTAAAACATACAAACAAAAAAAGGCATGACCAGTCACTAACAATGTAGTGTAGTGCGTAGACAGTAACACGGTATGGTGAACATGAATGACACTGGGATTGGAATGTCAGAACCCAGTAGTCATTCGCAACTCAGCCTCGCATACTCATTTAATCAGTCAATTTAATTTTCATTTAGCTTGCCTATTCTTCAAGTTTATGTTATATTCACCTTTTCTATTGAAAAAGGGTAATCCAAACAGACCATAAAAACGATTTTATAATAAGCCGACTTCAACTCCCATCACCGTAACACGAACTTTTTTTTTTGGTGTTTTTTTAAACAAAACCGTTTCTCTCAAACTGAAGCTTCGGCATTGGATAAGGAGCGAGGTCCCTGCTGCCATCTCGCTTAGATTATACAGAGACTGAGTTGCCACCTTGGCTGTTCTTGATAAATAGTAGTAAATAGCACAACCTTGTGCAAAATGAGAGAGAGAGAGAGAGAGAGAGAGAGAGAGAGAGAGAGAGAGAGAGAGAGAGAGAGAGAGAGAGAGAGAGAGAGAGAGAGATTTTGAAAAAAACACAAAAACAAATCTCTCTCTCTCTCTCTCTCTCTCTCTCTCTCTCTCTCTCTCTCTCTCTCTCTCTCTCTCTCTCTCTCTCTCTCTCTCGCTCTCTAAAAAATCTTGACAATATCCTATTTCATCTGTCACACTGTTTGACAATCTTCTTCACTGGCTCACTTGTAATATCGGGTGTAAGGTAAAAATTTGAACAATTATTATTATTATTATTTATAAAGTGCAGAAACTTTGCAAATAAACGGAAAAAATAGAGATTAATTCTATTCGAACAGTGGAACACAAAGGCAGAATTTGCGAACAACCTGTCCAGACATAAGTGTCATGGTCTTATTAATAATAATAATAATAATAATAATAATAATAATAATAATAATAATAATAATAATAATAATAATAATAATAATAATATAATAATGAAATTTATTTATATTGCGCCCACTCCTCTATACAATAAAGCCCTAGACGCATAACAATCAACTTCAATCCATTCAAATTTTCTCCTCTCTCTCCTCTCTCTCTCTCTCTCTCTCTCTCTCTCTCTCTCTCTCTCTCTCTCTCTCTCACTAACACTATCTATCTATCTCACTCCCAGTCTCTCTCTCTCTCTTCTCTCTCTCTCTCTCTCTCTCTCTCTCTCTCTCTCTCTCTCTCTCTCTCTCTCTCTCTCTCTCTCACACACACACACACGTACACAAACCTTCCACCATCCAACTATTTAACATATTTTTTTTAAAAAGTAATATATATATATATATATATATATATACATATCCTGTGATCATCGTCTGCTCAAATAAAATAACTAATAAATTAAGAATTCTCGAAATAAATAAGTTTTTAAGTGTTTCCTGAAAGCGAGTTCAGTAGGGACGAAGAGATAAGGGGAGATTGTTCCAGACAGTCGGTGCAAAGTGACTAAAGGATCTGTCAGAGAGTTTTTTACCCTTTTTTGGCACTTTAAGTAGACGATGATCACCTGATCTCAATGCACGGGGCAGAACGTATGGTTCGACAAGATCATCGAGATAAGCAGGAGCGCTTCCGTGAAACATTTAAAACACATGAATCCAACCTTAAAGAGCACCCTGGCCCTAATGGGAAGCCAGTGTAAAGTCAAAAGCATTGGAGTCGTGTGTTCTCTCGTATTTCTTCTTAAAACTATTCTAGCAGCTTGATTTCGAAACCGCTGTAGTTTATCAAGTAAGAAACCTGGGGAATTAGATAGGAGTGAATTACAATAGTCTAAACGAGTAAAATCAAAAGCAGAAACTAGAGTCTTTAAGGAATTTTGATTTTAAGATGCTGAAAGTTGGCCAATACGGCAAATTTCACAATACAGTACTTTGCAAAGTTGTGTCGCATGATATTCCATGGACAGGTCACTGCTGAAATAAATTCCCAGGTTTCTGGCGTTTTCCGAAAACGTTAATACAAATCGAAAGGTCTTGTTCACAAATGTTATTTTTAGGATTACATAATAGGAGTTCTGTTTTCTCATCGTTCATTTTCAGTTAATTAGCTACCATCCAGTTCTTCACATCTTCAATGCAGTTCTCCATCGATTTCAGTAACCCTTTAATTTCGCTTGGTTTTGCGGATTGGTAGAGCTGGGTGTCATCAGCGTACATATGGTACGTGACACCGTGATGACTTATAACACCTCCCAATGATTGTGTGTATAAAGTGTAGAGAATGGGACCCAGAACAGATCCTTGGGGCACACCAAAGTCAACCTTAATAATATCTGATTTTATTCCTTTTACTTGAATTGTTTGTGTGCGGCCGATAAGGTAGGACTCGAACCATTTTAACACTATTCCAGACAATCCAAACATTTGGAGAGACGCTCAACTAGAATCGAATGGTCTATTGTGTCGAACGCCGCACTTAGATCTAGGAGGGCCCGAACCAAAACTTTACCCATGTCAGCCTCACACAAAAGGTCGTTTTGAATTTTTAGTAAGGCAGTTTCAGTGCTGTGATGTTGCCTATAAGCTGATTTATTTTTTTTCATATAAGTTGTAGTTTGCCAAATGATCGTTCTGTTGGGCTGGGACAGTCTTTTCCAAGATTTTCTAAATAAACGGTAAATTGGAAACTGGTCTGAAGTTTTTAAGATTCTCTGGTGACAGATTCGCCTTTTTCAGAAGAGGAGTAACGATGCGTGCTTGAAAGGATCGGGGACTGTTCCCGATTGTAAAGAGTCGTTGATTATTTTAGTGATAGCAGGGATGAGCATATCCATATATTCAAGTAATAGTGAGGTGGGGATTGGGTCGAGGCAACGAGAAGATGATTTTCCTGATTTCTTCTTCAGTCACTGGGGTAAATTTGTTAAACGAATCCTTGCCATTGTATGATTCAAATTTTGGCGGAGACGCGGAACTTTGGTCAAGGTGATGTCTTATATTGGACACTTTGTTTTGGAAATAGGAACCAAATTCATTTGGAAGATCTTTTTCTGGGATAGTATTAGGGAAAACGCAATCAATCTTTTTTCCGGTCATTGATTTTGTTATACAGTATAATATCTTTGTTGTTGGACAATTGGAGATTTTATCATTCAAATAAGCATGCTTTGCATTGGTAATCAGCGTGCGTATTTTTTTACTTGATTCCCTGTATAAAGCTTTATGTATGGAAAGACCGGTTGATCTCCATCGTCGTTCTGCATGTCTTCTCTCGGATTTGGCCTCTTTTATAGCAATTGTCATCCACGGGGCCGATGGTCGATTCGTGACCTGTCCTTGTTGTTGTTGGAGCATGGCGCTCTAAGAGCTCAGAGAGCTTTTCATCGTATTGGATTGAAGTCTGGTTTTTGGTATCTGTAAAACACTCTGATATTTCTCTCTCCAGACTGCCCTTGTCGATGTTTCTAATATTTCTAGATGTAATCTTTCGTCTTATAGAGAGTGGGCGTGTCAGATTGACAACGAAAGCGATGACGTAATGATCTGACAGGCATTGATCCGTCACGTGGATATTTGATGTTTTTGATTTGTCATTTGCCAGTCAAGAATGTGGTTTCGTCGATGCGTTGGTTTGTCAATCAGTTGGTGAAGGCAGTGTGAAGCCAATAACATAGCTGCCAACTTTTCAAAATGCAAAAACGTATTATTATACGCGGTGCGGCGCGGACGCCCAATTCATGTCTTAAAATGGCATATTTATTAATGTACTTAAGTACTAGAATGGTCAGAACTGTAATACTAAGAGAAGCTTACCTTTATCATCATACTGGGTAGGCATAAGTGATGGGGAGGTGGTGACAGAAGCAGATTACTGAGGCGAAAATTTTCTCCCAAGATAATTTTTATCAGATTTTCTTCATTTTTTTTTTTTTTTCTGGATTTTTTTTCTTTCTCTGGATTGGCCAAATCGTACTAAATACGATTTTATCGTACTGGTTGGCAGCTATGCAATAATGATGTAATTGTTTTCACTACGGGACTTGATTGGTTGTCTAGTGCATATTGAAATCCCCTAATATTATTGGTACTGTGAGGTGCCTTATTTGTACATCTAATTCCTTTGTTGTTGTTTTATTTTTCTTATTAGGCCGTGGACGGTAAATGCAGATGAAATTGCAGTTTTGCTGTCTAGTCTTGATGTTAACTTCACAGCATTCAAAAGTTTTGTAATTGTATTGGACTTTCATCTCCACCTTCAAGTCTTCTTTGTGGAGAATCAAAATTCCCCCGCCCCTTCCACTCCTACGGCAAGCAGAAAAATGCTTATATCCCGGAGGGGTTAAATTTGATATTATGACCTCATCTCCACTCTCGCGCAGCCATGACTCCGTAAAAAATGCTATATCAGTCTCGGACTCCGTCACCATGTCGTTCAATATTGTTGTCTTGTTTCGAACTTGACTTTCATATATTTGTTGTTAGGGTTGGTGTTTAATTTATTATTTCCGAGATTCTTATTATTAGTTTCGGTGACTGAAATTTGTATAATAATAAAAATAATAATAATATAATAATAATAATAATAATAATAATAATAATAATAATAATAATAATAATAATAATAATAATAATAATAATAATAATAATGATAATAAAAATAATAGTAATAATAATAAGTGCATTCAGTGAAAACCCAATCATGGTTGCCCAAATAAAACTGGCGCTAGAATCCCAACTACCTGTCTAAACGAATGTTGTTTGTACAATACATACTAACTACACGTTCAATATCGGGGGCAGAAAATATGCGTTTGGTTTTATGAAATTAAAACAGCAGTCCCACATTGTTCTTTGATGTTATTTGTAGTTGCATTTGCTTTGAAACTTACACATTATATTGTGTTACATTGTTTACAAAATATTTCTGGTACTCTTATGCATGTGTAGTCAACGGACCACCGGTCAATCATGTTCTTTATTATTTTATCATTAATTTTGGCTTGGCATCTTACATATATGTGAATTTGACAGGTTGTTATGGATGGTAATTATACATTAAGTGATTTTAAAACATTTTTACGGCGTTTTAAATGTCTTTCTTGCATTCATTGCCGAGCACCTCCACTTTTCTGTTGCTATTTTAACGATCAGCTGATTTTCTCTTGCCTCCCCTTTAATTTCGAGGACTTTTTTCAGAACGAGGCGTGGGAGTGGCTAATTAAGGAACATCAATGATACAAAATTGATGATTCAGTACGAAGGATGAATTTAATAGTCTTCATCTGTTCCCGTCAAATTGAGCTAAAGAATTCAAAAACTAAATATAGTATTTGCTTTTACTTACATCATCGTAGAGGACATCAACTAAGTTGACAATATTTGGATGACCTTGACAATGGCTCAGCAACTGGACTTCACGGTTAGAATTAATGCGTCGACTAATGATTTTGACAGCATATACCTGATTAGTTAGAATGCTCCAGCATTTCCTGGGAAGAAGTAAGATTTTGACCATTGCTATTTTGTGAACAAATCACTAAATCTAAATAATGTGAAGGAATATCAGAAGTCCATTTATAATCCATTCAATTTCGAATGTAAGAGATAATGATGGTGACAAAGTTTCATTTATTTCATTTACTTTCTGCTTTGTCTGGTAATGGTAAATAGAGAGCAGTGAGGGCTGCCTGAAGTCTGGGATAGTAAACATACTCGTGAAAAGGTAAAAATGGAAAGGCTTTGGACGAAAAGCTATAATTCTCACTACACTTAGTTCATTTGTTTTCAAAACCCCTTGGTTTATTGTTTTGCTGACAAAGGGTTTGTATCTAAAACGTCCAATGTTTGTACTGTTTCCACCTGAAGACTTTCCATTTTCACCGTTTTGTTAGCATTGTATCAATGAATTATACACAACTTTTCCCATGTTACCCATGCCTGCCAATAATTCAAATGGTTTATAAGCATCTGATCAAACCGTACCTGCATATAGAGAAAGTGCCTTCTCCCAATGATGGTGATTTCATATCCAATTCATACTTTTGAAAAAACAGGGAATTCTGATCAATAAAAGATATCAGAATCGAAAAATTAGACAAGATAAATAAAAAGAGGTATGATTAAGTTTATTTCTATTTTTTTTTAATGTTTACAACGAAGAATTTCATCAAATAAATAGAAAGTCTTAAGGAACACATTTAAATTTGAAACAAAAAGTTCTAGTTCAATAACCTTCAATGAATTCCTTCAATACTGAGATAAATATGGAAAAATAAAAGAAAAAATAATCAAACATTCAAATTTATGCTCAAGTGCCGTGGAATAGGGTGAATAAGGCCAGTTGGGGTGACTAAGACCATCTCCCCAAATTGATCATTATTAAACAAATACATGTATAGTAAAATATACATCATTTGCAATTTGATAGATTTCACCCTTCCCCACAGTTTAGAAAAAGAAGATCGGACAGATTAATTTAATGTCAAGATACATCAGATAAAGATGTTAAAAAAGTGATCTAAAGGCACTATTGGGGGATGGTCTTTATCACTCCATTCCACGGTACATCAAACCTTATGATATATTCATTTGATGGTAATCTTGAATAATCATGTCATAATCATAAGGCGGACCCTCCATAGTTGGCACAATGGCATTATTATTAGCTTCTTCTTCTTCTTCTTATTATTATTATTATTATTATTATTATTATTATTATTATTATTATCATTAGTAGTAGTAGTAGTAGTAGTAGTAGTAGTAGTAGTAGTAGTACTAGTAGTAGTAGGAGTAGTAGTAGTACTAGTAGTAGTAGGAGTAGTAGTATCATTAATATTATAACAATTATCATCATCATCATCATCACTATTATTATCATTATTACTATTATCATTATCATTATTATCATTATTATTATTATTATTATTATTATTATTATTATTATTATTATTATTATTATTATTATTATTATTATTATTATTATACAGTGTTACATATTATTAAAAAGAAAAGTTTTAGGATGTTTTTAAAAGAAATCTGCATCATTACTGTCTCTGATATATCTTGGAAGGGAGCTCCAGATAAGGGGTGCTGAATATTCATATGCATACTCGCCAATTTTACGAGTCATTATCAGACTTTGATCTCAGATTTCTGGCTGGGATGTAGACTTTAAGTATTTCATTAATGTATCCAGGAAAATGCGAGTGCACTGATTTAAATACAATAGTGCAGATCTTATATTCTATATGTTTCTAAATGGGAAGCCAGTAGAGTTCTCTTAGCAAACCTGATGCAAATTTATTTCTCCTCTTTCTATAAATAAGCATGGCGGCATCGTTCTGGGCTACCTGAAGGCATTTTATTTTGTCTTTATATATAGAAGAGAGGAGAGAATTGCAATAATCTATCTTTGACAGGATTAGTGAATTAACTAACAAGGCCGAGATGTCTCTTATACTGAGAAGTCTAATTCAATTATTCTTAACATTTCCATGTACATTAACCTTATGATATGATTTAATTGGCTGGTAAAATACAAATCTTAATCAATAAATACAACCAGATTTTGAACAAACTTGGCAGGTTCAATTGGATTCAATAGTCTGATGTCACAGCGGCCATCGTGGTTCTAAACAAAGAAAATCGGTACTTTTTATTCTTCATGCTGGCTAGAACTTTTCATATGTCTTGTGATCAGAATGTGTAAAAGTCAAAACACGATCATATTTAAAACGTTTTTCTCCTCTGGATACACCTTTATGCTCGTCGGAGAAATATTTTATAAGGGCGTCCGCCATTGTTCCGATAGTTTAGAGCCAGTTACTAAGTTATCATGTGTCATAATGAGGGAAGTGACGTTACGACTGTTGAAGCGTATTACACTATTTCCTAAAACGATTGATTCATGCTCTACATTTTAAATAAATATTGGCCTAGAGATAAAGATTATTTAAGTTTTACTATCAATAAGTTTTAGTCTGTTCAGTTCCATCCAACTTTGCAATGTAACAATCCAAGATTAAAATATGTAAATGGTTGTAGGTTGCCGACTTAAAGATTTGACTATTGTCTGCATAAATTGGTAAAGTAGATTAAAATCATAAATAATTGATCCAAGGGATTGTATGCACATTGTAAAAATAAGTGGACCCAATACTGATCCCCGTGTCACATCAAATTTCAGAGGATGATCAGATGATTTAACATTTTTAACCACAACAATCTGTCGACAATTCGTTATAGATAGTTCGAAGATGACGTCACACAGTTCTTTGTTGATGTTTTTTGCCATCCGCGTTTATGAGTAATGCTCACTGAACTGTATTAACCCGACTATAAACATTCATGGATACACACAGTTTTGTGTGTTGGTCCGGTATACTTCCGGATGGCAATGTTATGAGCTTCTTAGCCAAGCGCATACTATTTATATAAGATTCAAACCATTTCAACGCCAATCCCTTGATGCCAAAGAGACTTTCGAGTCAATTCCAAAGAATGCTGTGATCAATTGTCACAGTAAAGATTGTTCACAATTATCTTATTAAATTTTATTTTATTAAGAACTGAATTCATCTCACTCCAGTTATATTTCGGTAGGCTTAGATATACTTTACCTTCTAATATTAGATCGTCTTTCTTTTTATAGCCTTCCCTCGAATTAATTTCTAATTAGTGAATACTTTTCGTTCTACATTCTGTCACGTAGCCATTTATTATAAAAGCTCATAGGTCTAACATTCTACACTCACTTCTCTTCACAATCTATGCCGGACGGCCAGTCGTTCTATTCCTTATATATACTGGAAGATTTTTATCTTTTGGGACTTTGTAGATATTATATCTACACCATTAAGACGCCGGAGCTTTTAACTTTGATTGTATAATCTCCAAGGATCAAACCCAAGCCCGCTGTCAAAGAATTACACAATAACTCCTTACCAATTGCCTGGAAGTGGAATTTTACGAGCCCGAGCCTGTTATCAGACGAATATATCATCCAAGCCTGTCAACTGCCGTAAACTTACGAACCTGACATATTATCATAAGTTACGTAATATATTCACATCTCTATTTGTAACTGCCACGATCACTGTTTATCTCTTTTCATTAAATTTCATCATTCTTTTTATTTCATTGTAAACAAATCGTTAATTGTTTTTCATTTATAGTAACTAGTAAATTCTGGGGCCTCATTCTACATATATCTTTATGCATAGTCGAGTAGCTCTTTACTCACTTGAGACCATGACATTTTGGAGGGGACACATATAAAGAATTGAATTTATTTAGTTACATATATCTATTTCATCTAACTTTAAGTTTAAATTGTAAAACTCTTAATTGCCCCACTTGATCATATTTTAATTGAACTCCCTATTTACAGGATTAATTTTTTTTTCTTTTTCATTTCTTCATTTAAATGGAATAGCAATTTATCCGTTCATTCTTTCATTCAAATTGAATAGCATTTTATTGATTCATTCCTCATTCATTTTTCATTTATAAATTATTCATTCATTCATTGTTCATTCATTTATTCATTCATTCATTCATTTCATCATCCATTCATTCGTTTATTCACTCATTTATCCAATCATTCATACATTTATTCCTCCCTTCATTCTTTCATTCATACATTATCCATTCATTCATTCATCTATTCACTCAGTTTTTCATTCATTCATTCATTCCTTGTCCACTTTGTTATTATATCACTCATTTCATTTTGTTGTTTGCCTCATTCATGAATTGTTTTCAATATGTTTACATTCCATAACGATTCATTCACCTATCATCCAATCACTCAGTGTTGTGAACACATTTTGTAACTATTGTAAATCTTACGATATTTTATTGTGTTGTATTTCAGACATCACTGTTAAACACTCTTCAATGCCTAATTACAATTGTTGAACAACCATTGAACAAGAGAGAGGTCCCAGCCACGAACTGAGTTGGTAAATATATCCTTCATTATTCTCTTTTACATGAGTTGGGCATCACATAGTAACTATAGACATCGTGATTTGTTTTGCATAGTGATTTGTTTTAAATGCATTTTTGGCATATTACTGTTACCGAAAACCACTTATATATTATGTTCTGAAAAGTGAGCCTTAAAAAAAAAAAAAAAAGAATAATAAAAGGAGTCTACTAGCCGTCGTGTTATATTTAGTGATAGATAACTTGGGATTATTTTGGCATCCTATTATTGTTATCACACTCTAGTATATTAGCGTCATTGCGAATAATTGTACACAAACTAACGACGAGTCACACACATTGGTGATACATTTTTCGTAGTAACATAGTTTAGAGTACACGCGATTGACACATTGTTATTGACACAAGTCATAATAACTCCGCATTGTATTGACACATTGCTTTATAAGATATAACGATAAAAGGCATCAAATTCAACATACATAATAAGTTGAAATAAGAGAGAGAGATTTCTAAAATTAGAACAGTTCATTCCAGTAAGTGTAAATAAATAAAACAGTCAGTAACAGTATCCTGTCAATATAATATATATAAAATATCGTAACTAATTTATTGCAAAAATGGAAGCATATAAAAGATACTTAAGTCTCGCAAAGGACTTAGAATACCCCAGGAAAGAATATTTTCATGGTGCGAAGAGAAAATAAAAGAAGAAAAAGAAGAAAGAATTCGTAGAAAAAGAAAATGAAGAAAGAATTCGTAGAGAAGAAAATGAAGAAAGAATTCGTAGAGAAGAAAAAGAACACGAAGAAAGAATTCGTAGAGAAGAAAAGGAAGAAAGAATTCGTAGAGAAGAAAATGAAGAAAGAATACGTAGAGAAGAACGAGAAGAAAGAGTCCAAGAAAGGGAACTAAAAAGACAAATAGCTTTAGCAGAAGAAGAAACCAAAAGGACCCAAATGATGCTGGAAATTGAAAAAACAAAAACCGGTCATGAAAGAAAACATAATAATAGTGAAGAATTTTTCGTGAAACTTCCACGCATGCCAACATACGATGAACGCTCAGACTGTCTAGAATCCTTCTTACACCGATTCGAAGTTCAGGCTAAAGGTTATCGTTGGCCAGAAAGCAAATGGGCCACAGCCTTGATTAACTGCTTATCTGGGGAACCGCTAAAAGTTTTCTATACCTTAACAACTGAAGATGCAGATGACTATGGTAAAATTAAAGACGCTCTACTAAAAAGATTTAGATTAACGGAAGATGGTTACCAGGAAAGGTTTCACACTGCAAAACCGGAAAGTGGAGAAGACTTTAATACATTCGTGAACCGAATTACTCAATTTCTAAATCGGTGGCTTGAGTTGGCAAACGTAAAACAAGACGACTTTGCAGGCCTTTACTATCTCACGCTGAAGAATCGAATCTATCAAGCTTGCAACCCAGATTTAGTCGCATTCTTTAAAGAGAGAAAGCCAGAAAACTTGGACAAATTAAAAATCTACGCAGAAAACTTTAACAGCGCACATCCATTGACACCCCTTAGCAGAACATTGAAGGAACCATACTACGCTGCCGCTGCTCAGAGTCCATGTACACCTAAAGTTCAATACTCAAATAGAACGAGCCGATCAATCACTCGGAACACGCAAGTGAAACAAGATGATCATAGTAACAAACCATGGAACAAACAGTTCAATAGAGACCATAGCCGATCCTATCAAAACAAAACAAGAAATAGCACTGACAATAATACTGAGTATAAGAAAACCAACAAACCTATAATTAAATGTCAATATTGTGGAATGAAGGGCCACACAGCAGACAAATGTTACAAAATCGAGGGATATCCAAAAGAAACTGCAAATGCATCACTCCAAACAAGTGTAAATAATCAGACACGAGTAATGTCAGGAGAAAATATAAATGTGTATTGTGTGAAAGGTATTTCACTTTTAACACAAACTCACAAGTCATGATCGTTATTTTTTGTGAAGGCAAAGCTACTGGAAGTGATTGCAAAATATTGAGAGACACAGGATGCAGTACAGTAGGAATAAAAGCATCTTTGATCAATGACGAAGACAAAACTGGAAAAACGGTACAATGCATCACATTCAGTGGCACAGTCGAAACCTTTGAAACAGCTAATGTGTACATAGAAACCCCATACTATACAGGAATAGTGGAATGCTGTATACTTCCCAACCCCGTCGCTGATGTTATTGTTGGCAATATAAAAGGTCTTAAAGACAACCCAACAGATGTAAAAGAATGGTCATTAACCCAAGAAACAGCTTGTCTAGCAGAAACAAGAAAGATGACTAAGACAACAGAGAAGTCAATGACTATTTCCTTGAACCACAACAATTTGACAGGAACAGGTTCATTGAAGAACAGAAAAAGGACCCGACTTTAACATCATATTTCAATATCGCAAACAAAGGGACGAAATCAAAAGTTGAATACATCATTGAAAAAGATATTCTGTTCAGGTTACATAGGAAAAGAAACAAAATAGCTAAACAACTGGTCACGCCGAGTATTTACAGAAACAAAATCCTTGGAATAGCGCACGATTCAATAACTTCTGGACATCTTGGGAGCTCTTCCACATTGAAGAGAATATCCGAGAATTTCACATGGCCTGGAATTACTAAAGACGTCCGAGAATATGTGAAATCTTGTGACACATGCCAAAGAAGAGTCGCAAAAGGCAGAATACCGAGATTGCCATTAGAGACAACCCCAGTTATTGAAAAAGTTTTTCAAAAAGTTGCAATTGACATTATAGGCCCTTTAACAAAATCAGATAGAAACCATACACACATACTAACACTAGTTGATTACGCAACCAGGTGGCCAGAAGCGATAGCATTGAAATCAACTACATCGGATCACATAGCTGAAGCATTGATGACAATTTTTACTAGAATAGGCATACCAAATGAGATACTGTCGGACAATGGACCCCAATTTACATCACATATGATGCATGAAAGCATGAAACTCATGGGAATCCAACACTCATTCACAACTCCCTACCACCCCCAAGCAAATGGTCTTTGTGAAAGATTTAATGGCACTCTAAAGAATATGTTAAGAAAAGTGTCAGCAGAAAAACCAGATGATTGGGACAGATACTTACCAGCAATCCTATTTGCATATAGAGAAATACCCCAAGAATCTACAGGCTACTCCCCATTTGAGTTGATGTATGGACGAGGCTACTCCCCATTTGAGTTGATGTATGGACGATCACCTCGCGGCCCGATCAATATAGTAGCCGACATTTGTAAAGGGAATGAGGAGGACAATAACGAAATTATGTTTGCTTACGAATATGTAAGAAACCTGAAAGACAGAAATAGAGGACACTTGTAAGCTAGCACAGGAATCCGTCACTAAAAAAGCAGAGAAATACAAGGAATACTCTGATCGCAAAGGCAAATCGAGAAAATTTGCAATTGGTGACAAAGTGTTAATACTCTTACCCGATGACTCGAGTAAACCTTTAGCTACATGGAAAGGACCATTCAAAATAACAGCAGTAAAATCTAATGTTAATTACGAGATTAAAATTAACAACACAACAAAGACATTCCATGCAAATATGCTAAAAAGATATTTTGATAGAGACACAGTGTCGCAACCTATGTTTACTAATATCGAAGCTTCAAATGCAGGATTGATCATACCGTTGGTCATGGGACACAGACACCCGAGACAGAAAAACAAACAAAAATCGCACAATTGCAACCACCTAAGACAAAAAAAGAAGTACGCAAAGTACTTGGGCTCCTAAATTTTTACAGGAAATACATTTACAACTTCGCGCACATCGCGACACCGCTAACAAATCTGACAAAGAATGGGTCACCGAACAAAATTGTTTGGACAGAAGCGTGTCAGAATAGCTTTAACCAATTAAAGGCATTACTCTGTTCAGAACCAATTCTTAAATTACCCGACATGTCAAAAGAATTTGTTGTAAGAACTGACGCATCTGATAAGGGCATCGCAGGTGTACTATTACAGGAGCATGAGGGAACTCTAATGCCTTGCTTATATGCAAGCAGAAAATTATTGGACAGAGAATCACGATACTCTGTAATAGAGCGTGAAGGACTGGCCATCGTCTTTGCTTTCAAGACATTCAGCAGATATCTACTGCTAAAAGAGTTTGTGGTCGAAACGGACCATAAACCACTCACGTACATAAGAAATAACAAAATGAATAATAGTAGAGTACTAAGGTGGAGTCTATTTTTGCAAAATTACTCTTTCAGTATCTCTCACATACCAGGCCGTGAAAATATTCACGCCGACCTACTTTCTCGATTAGTGTAAACACGTGAGAAGGGTATAACTTAACCTCCCATGCATACTGTTAGTTACCTCGCAAATTATGCCAAATCAGAACGCACAATTTCGATAATTTTATTTGTAAACATGATGACCCAACTTAATGTAACATTGAGTATTGTTTGGATATATATACCATACCCATTCATGATTTGGGAAATCTTCTCTTTATCTATTATTGTTATGAATTTTCACTCATTTATGATTAATAATTGAAATGTCAATATTCCATTTACATTTTCATTCATTTCATTCAGTAAATTACCTTCATATCATCGACTTAAATCATGCTTCATTGCCATCACTGAACTGTATTAACCCGACTATAAACATTCATGGATACACACAGTTTTGTGTGTTGGTCCGGTATACTTCCGGATGGCAATGTTATGAGCTTCTTAGCCAAGTGCATACTATCTATATAAGATTCAAACCATTTCAACGCCAATCCCTTGATGCCAAAGAGACTTTCGAGTCAATTCCAAAGAATGCTGTGATCAATTGTTGTCACAGTAAAGATTGTTCACAATTATCTTATTAAATTTTATTTTATTAAGAACTGAATTCATCTCACTCCAGTTATATTTCGGTAGGCTTAGATATACTTTACCTTCTAATATTAGATCGTCTTTCCTTTTATAGCCTTCCCTCGAATTAATTTCTAATTAGTGAATACTTTTCGTTCTACATTCTGTCACGTAGCCATTTATTATAAAAGCTGATAGGTCTAACATTCTACACTCACTTCTCTTCACAATCTATGCCGGACGGCCAGTCGTTCTATTCCTTATATATACTGGAAGATTTTTATCTTTTGGGACTTTGTAGATATTATATCTACACCATTAAGACGCCGGAGCTTTTAACTTTGATTGTATAATCTTCAAGGATCAAACCCAAGCCCGCTGTCAAAGAATTACACAATAACCCCTTACCAATTGCCTGGAAGTGGAATTTTACGAGCCCGAGCCTGTTATCAGACGAATATATCATCCAAGCCTGTCAACTGCCTGGAAACGTAAACTTACGAACCTGACATATTATCATAAGTTACGTAATATATTCACATCTCTATTTGTAACTGCCACGATCACTGTTTATCTCTTTTAATTAAATTTCATCATTCTTTTTATTTCATTGTAAACAAATCGTTAATTGTTTTTCATTTATAGTAACTAGTAAATTCTGGGGCCTCATTCTACATATATCTTTATGCATATCGAGTAGCTCTTTACTCACTTGAGACCATGACAATTGTGTTTAATGCAGCTGATAAGTCCAACATGAATAAAATGTTCACCTCATTTTGTCATCATTTAAAATAAAATATTGACTACCTTTAACAGTGCCATCTCGGTACTATGGTCTTTCTTATAAACTGATCGGAATGGTTCATATAGATCATGTAATTTTTAATGAAAAGTTAATTGGTGAAGAACTGCTTTTTCCAGGATTTTGGACACAAAGGGAAGATTTGAAACAGGTCTGTAGTTTTTTAAATCATTATGGTCTAAAGAGGGTTTCTTTAAAAGTGGGGTAATCAGATCTGTCTTAAAACAAGAGGGGACAGTACCAGTTTGCAGTGATTAATTAATTATTTCAGTTATTCATGGGAAAGCTTGTCAATGCATGAATTTAAAAGCGATGTTGGAAGGTGTTTAGCTCACTAGATTTACTTGGGGCCTTCATAATCAGATTCTTTATAAATCTTTTTGAGACTGGATGAAAAGAATTTAAAGTGTCGCCATCAAAAGACTGTTTATCTGTATAAAGATCAAAATTGGCTAAGTCGTTTCGAATTGTGTTCAGTTTCTGATTAAAAAATAAAGTGAACATTTCAGGTAACTTGGCATCATTGTACAAAGAAGGAAGGGGTGATGGTGTTGATTTTCCTAGAATTTTTTCACATGTTGAGAACAGCTATTTTAAAGACTTGGTATTTTTTAATTTGCCATTATAATGGGCCGGCTTAGCCGCTATTTTTTTTCCATTACAAAAAGGTTGATCTGAAACTGTTCCAGTAATCCTGTTGGTGGGTCTTTTTCCATAAATGTTCTGATTTTCTCATACACTTCTTGGCATGGCCAACATCCTTTGTATACCAGGGAGCAAAACTACGATGACGAATTTCTCTGGTTTTTAAAGGTGCATGTTTTTCGAGAATGTTGCAGATACACACGTTCCAATTGTCTACTGTGACATCGGCTGTGTTGTTGTACAGGACATGGCGATCACCTTTCACGATCTTTCTAAATTCACTTATGTCAATATTTCTCAAATCATGTGACGTTACTTTTTTCCTCGTATCTTTATTTTTTCATTATTGATATTTATTCCTATTAATTTGTGATCTGTGTAAGTGACGTCAGTTATGGTTGTGTTGTAGAGTTCTTTATCGGATTCTTTGATGATGATTATTATTATTATTATTATTATTATTATTATTATTATTATTATTATTATTATTATAATTGTTATTATTATTATTATTATTATTATTATTATCACTATCATTATTATCATTATTATTATTATTATTATATTATTATTGTTATTATTTTTATTATTATTATTATTATTATTATTATTACGACTACTATTATTATAAATAAAATAGCCCACAGGTAGACATTAACTGTCGTTATCTTCCCAGACTTGATTTTGTTGATATTTGTTGTGATATTCAGGGGTTTTTTGTGTCTCAAACAAAAGGCCGGTCTCTCACAAATTCAATAATTTTCTTTCTGTAGTCATCCATCTTCACAGCAAGCTAGTTTTAGTTTCAGCTGCGCCATGCTGCCTAAAGTCAGTTTCTCTAATTCCTTATGGTTACATTCCTTTGTCTCATGTGCTGTTTCCTGAATGCCGTGTGCCATCTACGGAGGGTCCGCCTTAAGGTCACATAAGTCAAATGACCTTTTAAATACTGAGTCTATTTACAGATGTCATTAAAATGAAACATAATCTTAGCACTTATAGTCATATTGTTACACATATAACTTTTCAAAATAGTAGTATTAATATCAATAACAATGATGCAACAACTATTAAATCATAACTATCCTACGAATCATCTATATACCATTGTCAAATCCCTTTGGATCTCGACATTGATGATTATATAATCATTGATGGAATATGAATATGAATTACACATATAATTTGGACACAGGATATGTGTTTAGTAAATTACCAGTGACCTACCTTGAAATGACTAGCGGTGTACAGTGCTGCATCATCTGGCTGATTGTCTCCCCTTTGTTGCAGTAAGTCGGCACTGACTGAGTTCTCGGTGAAAATGATGGAAGGAGCCACATATGAATAACCCTAAAAATAGGAATGGGTTAGAAAAAAATATATATGAGATGAATTGTAGAAAAAACATTATAGTCATTATCATCACCATAATCATCATCATCGACGACGTCATCAATATTGTCATCGTCGTCGTTGTCATCGTCATCGATGTTGTCGTCGTTATCATCGTCATGGTTTGTCACTGTCATCAAAAACAAAAATCTTCCAATCTTGTTCATCTTCTACTATGCAAGTCCTTCACCTAACCAACAGAATGGATGTTGTATGTCGGTCTTCTCTCTTCTAATTTTCCAATCATACAATTATTTTCAACATTAAACACATGACCTAAAAAGGTCAGCTACTAGGAAGAGTGCTTTAGCCATAGCAAAAATTATAAAAAAGCATCTATATAAAGGCAATTTTATTCTCATATACCTTGAAAAGTTTCTCTCCCGTATTGGGAACAATAGAGGGAGACTCTGTGGCTGCCATCTTGGTAAATTCCTCTGAGAAATTACTCAGATCTAGCTCGTGTCGAATTTTTGGGACAAAGGGAGCGGGGATATTCTTTTTGGCAAGGTCTTCCCAATTGAGATTCTACAAAAGAATAATAAATAAAATATTATATACAAATACAGTCGAAGACGGATATATCGAAATTGTCTGGACTGAGGTAACATGTCTATATATCAGTCCTTCCAAAAGTGAAAGGGAAACAATTGAAAATGGAAGATGGGAAGTCAATCTGGATGATTTGATGGCCATGAAAAGGCTGATTTTGAAATTAATGACGCCTCATTTATTTAACTTTAAAAAGTCAGTTAGGGGGTACCGCACTAGGACAGGACTGTCCTGGGACAGTCCTGTCCCAAATCTGTAACATACATAATAAAGAGAAACCAACCGCACCTATTGGGATGGGACAAAACAGTGTCCTGAGCCATTGTGAAATGCTACAAAATCAACAGGACAGGACTGTCCCAGTCCCGTGTTCATATCATTTGTGATAGTAGAAAAATTTAGCAGCCTTCCGCACTAGGACAAAAAAGTCCCAGACTTGGTGGCGCCGTGTCAAAGTTGAAACGCCTGTCTTTTTTTTCTGCATACCTATGTTCCAACAATACTGCTACTACTACTACTACTACTACTACTACTACTACTACTACTACTACTACTACTACTACTACTAGCACTACTACTACTACTACTACTACTACTACTACTACTACTACTACTGCTACTACTACTACTACTACTAAAATTTCTACTGTTGCTTCTGCTGATGCTACTGCCACTGATGAGTATACTAATACTAATCCCTTATATTTTGTATTTATTTCCAATTCCATTGTATTTATTTTCCAACAATAATCTTTTGACTTAATTAATTGCGCACCTTTTATAAATTTCTATTGGTCTATTTTAATTTGTGCTTCCTCACAAAGTAGCAAACAATTTTCTGCCCATCAATGTTTATGTTTATGCATCTTAACAACCCCACTACCACATTATCTCATTCGTCTGTAGTGGTTCATTCATCCTGTTTTGTTGATAAAGGGGAAACCTGAAACGTACTGAAACTGAAGCTTACATTCAATTTCACATTGTTATTTATTTATTTATTTATTTATTTAAATTCTGAATATAAAAAAGCAAGTACAATTCAAAAAATAATTCTATGTGATGAAACCACGTATCTACAGAATGCATAGCAACATATAATTTTCTGCAATTTAATGACATATGTTTATAAATATAATTTAAGAAGTGTCATACTTTGTGACACAGCAGTAATGTGTCTAAAACCGGTTGCACATCTATTCGGTAACTTGTGGCATCAATTATCTTTATTGTTATTTATTTCGAGAATTATCAATGAAAATATTTTGTCCTTAAGTAAGTCCTTCTGAGCCACTTAGCCTCATTGTAAGACAAATTAAGTTCTTTAGAGCCTTGTAGCCAATGGTGCAGGAGTCATCCCGATTTCAATAGTGTGAAGCGGACAACAAACGTATTTGATTGAAAACCTTTGCACAGGTCAATAGTCTATCGCAGATTATTATCCCAGCTTGACAGGTACCCTTTTACACCTGAATGGAGTGAGTGATTGGAGTAAATTTTCATGCTCTAGGAAAGTACAAATTGGCTTCGGTCGGAATCAAACACAGAACCACTAAGTCCAGAGTACAACGCGCTAACCACTCTGCCACCCTGCCTCCTAAGCTTATAGACCCGGAACTTTCTGTAGGGTTGGGCAGACAGATAACAATTTAAAATTTTAAAAAATAAAATTCCCTTTATTCATCCCATAGAGGAAAATTTTCTCGAGGGTCTATTCCAAGGAAGACTGGAATAACCCAGGTGTCAGCCGTAGTGCAGCGCCGCAAATTAATCTAGGGCAAGGTGACTTGCTCAAGTCCACACAGCGCAGTGATTGAACCTGGTACCTTTCGGGTATGAAGCAAAGACCGTACCGCCGAACCATGCAGACCCTCTATCATCCTCTTGAAAGGACGCTAGTCTGTCAAAGATTACTTTCATCAGCGAACTGGTACTCATTTGCACCTGGGTAAAGTGAGGTGATTCCAAGAAAAACATTTTAGGATAAGATCGAGATCACCATAGTCTATGGATTTGACCCTTGAGCAATC
Organism: Berghia stephanieae; assembly: GCF_034508935.2. Lineage (NCBI taxonomy): Eukaryota > Metazoa > Mollusca > Gastropoda > Nudibranchia > Aeolidiidae > Berghia > Berghia stephanieae. Next base: position 64,797,863 of record NC_088360.1, on the reverse strand, counting down.
TTTGGGTCATTAAAGGATGCACCCAATATTATTTCCTCTTTCCATTTGTCTTTTTTTCTACGTAGTAAAGCACAGAAATATGCAACTTCCATTTCATCCATTTTGATAATGCATTTGCGCAAACGATACGCGAGGTGTGTCCTGGGACAGTCCTGTCCTAGTATGTTACCCATTTTGAATAGAAGTTTTTTTAAGTAGGACAATACAAATTCGTCCTGGGACAGTCCAGTCCTAGTAATAATGATAATAATACATGACATTTATAACGCGCATTTTCATCACTGGGTGATGCTCAATGCGCGAAACAATAATACAGTGACATTATTATACAAATGGAACATTATACATACTACATCAACATAATATTATCATTACACAACAATGTAATAACTAAACATAGAGTCATTAATACAAAATATGTTATAATACATCCACATGCTATGTCAAATACGGAAATAATATAAAATAATGATATAATAACATAAACTAAATTAACAGTCATATTGGGGTCAAATTACAAAGATGCACTAATCAAGATGTGTTTTAACAAAGAGATGGTGTTTTAACTTTGATTTAAATATTGATAAGGACTCCGCTTCTCTTATTCTTTTAGGAAGAGAGTTCCAGATGGAAAGTACGACGTGACTGAACGATCTGCCGCCGTAAAATTTATATCTATATTTAATAGTGCGGTAGAAGCCTTATTGTGGTCTGTTTCTGAAGGCCATGAATCATTTTGCATTTTCTGGCCTCAGCACTGGCAATGACTTCAAATAGAGAAGCGATCTCAGAATTGTGTTGTGTAAAGCTGCTACAGTGCCATGGTCGGAAACTGATCCCAGTGATACAGTATCCTCCTCATCTAACTCAACGTCAGGTGTTCTCGTCACAAGTAAGGATGATGGGGAGCATTTCTCAATGGCCTATCTGATGAAAGCAAAAGTAATATCGGGAATCCCCAGTACCAGTATTGGTATAGAGAAACTCTTGTGTCGTTTGGGACTCTACTTCACCACTGACCTCATGATTCACAGGATGTCTTTGTATTTTCATTGGCTGTTAGCAGGATATTAGCATTTTCATTATCTACTTCACTGCAGGATACAGTAAGCCAAATTTCAATAGACCAATCATTGGCAAATGTCAATATAACTGTTTTCTGGTAAAATGTATGTCTATATACGAGATCTTTAATGACTAATGTTGTATAGCAAAAATAAATGGGACTTTGATGCCATGTCGATATAAGCGTTGTCAATATATCTGCTCTGCACTATATATATAAAAAAGAAAACTTATCAGAAATTATTTGCAGCATGGTGAATATGATTTGTGTTTTCATACCTTTGTGGTCCAACTAAAAAAAAGTTTTAAATCCAAAGTCTACTTTATGACAATTTATTTCTATATCTTCTATTTAACATTTGCTAATTACACATCTAGTTCCCAATATTTCATTGGTAGCAACCTCGCCTGCAAAGCCAATGGAATGGTTTCTAACCGGATTTAAGTCAATAGTCATTTATTCTGAACCCTCTGTCCACCCAATTTGGTTCGTTAAATCTGATGGAAAGCATTTTATGATAGACTAGCATCCTATCTAAAAGCTTGTAAGCAATCAATTACTGTCACTTAATGCTGCAGAAATCGGTATATAGCTATAAAGGACTGCCTTTTACACTTTCATTTGTATTGAACCTTGTTTTAACAAATAAGTACCATGATAATTAGATATGGAACCTTTGTAAGAAATATTTGAAATTAATTTAATTATATTTTTTTTAAAGTGTGTTTCACTTTCTAAAATAATGAGCATTATGAAGCAAGTTAAAAAGTTACCTAAATGAAAGAAGAAGAAAAAACAATAAGTACAAAAAAAGCAACTCCATGACTAACTCACTTTAAAAAAAACGTGTCTTTTGATCTCATCAGCACTTTTAGAGCCAAGTCTTTGAGAAGGATCCTTAGTGAGGAGACCCCGGATAAGACTTTTCACCTCTGGAGAGAATTCCTTTGGGTATGGAGGCTGAAATTTCATGATGCGTCTGAGGAAGATAACAGATAACTATAAGTCATTCCGAGGGAGTTTGCAATAAATGGAGGAAATCATATCATATATCAGGTTTTGGAACCTTCAGTCAGGAGGAAATTTGACATTTTAAAAATCCGAAAATTATAATTCAAAAATTTCTGAAAGGAATTGATTAAAATAGGTTTTCATTCCTCAAATATTGATAATCAAACTAATCAGAAAATGGCAAACAAGCTGTTTACTTTGAAATTTCACATTGTGAATTCTTCTCCCCATCTACGGTGAAAGGCGAGGCACCAGTCAAAAGTTCATAGGTCAGCACGCCAAGAGACCACCAGTCAACAGCCTGAAAAAAAAAAAACGATAGTAAAATCAATCTGAACATCTATAATATCTAAAGTCATTTCAATTTAAAAGCCAAGCAATGGATTGCCTTTGGTTTGTAGTAGTAGTATAGTTTTCACAGTAATTGATGAGTTATGCTTTCAGAGCGGATCATTGTGTCCAATTTATCACGATGTCCTCAATTTTATCCTATAACCAAACATTTTTTAAAATAGCTTTAGAAATTATTTTAGCAACACACATAATGCTCAACTAGTGAAACGCTCAAGATTAAGATTATTGCAGAGCTAGTAACATAAAACATTTCACAAGTAGTAACAGCACTATAACACGTGGCATGGCAACACACATATAAACATGGAAATATTATACAATTATTGAACTTACAAAGTCATGACCTGTTTGACCTCCCCTAACAACCTCTGGTGCCATGTACTCGATGGTGCCACAGAAAGAGTAGGTACGGTGGGTCTGGAACAAATCACATACACACAGGATTTTTTTTAATGCATGCATCTTTCTTTAAAACTGACATGTGCACTGTATAATGAGTCTTGTTAAAGTAAATAATAGTATTTGCTTTTCTTACTATTAAGCTGTTAGAAGCTGCAAACTGTAAAAATTATTGAACACAGTTGAATGTAACATAACAGTCTTTAAGAAATAACGAAATGCGTACGGAATAATAATAATAATAATAATAATAATAATAATAATAATAATAATAATAATAATAATAATAATAATAATAATATAATAATAGTAATAATAATAATAATAATAATAATAATAATAATAATAATAATAATAATAATAATAATAATAATAATAATAATAAGGAACGTTTCAGGCACGAAACTCTGCTTCAGCCAATCAAGGTTAAAAAATAAAACAAGTGAATCATTGGCTGATTAAGGTTTTAGGCCCTCACAGATATTTGATGGTAGGATTATCGATATTTCAAATTTAATCAAATTAGCGCAAAGGAAAAAAGGGGAAAAAACAGATAGGGGTGGGGCGAAAGAAAGCAAATTGGTGCAAATAAGATTAAGATGGGGGAAAACAACAAAAACAAACAGAGAGCGGATGGGACGAAAGACATTTTTAAAAATTTTAAATGAAAAGAAAAGAAAAACAATGATAGAAAGGAAGATGATAAAGATCCTTACCGAATCTGAAGGCAGGAATTCCTTGCTGAGTCCAAAGTCTGTCAGTATGATGTGTCCGTCAGAATCTAACAGGATGTTTTCTAGCTTGATGTCACGGTAAATTATGCCCAACTGGAAATGGAAGGGAAAACATTGGAGACAATATGAATGAATGAGTTTGGGCTGTCATTATTCCCAGACGCCTGTCTGGGGATAATAAAAAGTCGTTATCCCCAGACAGGTGTCTGGGGATAACCAATTTTTGTTATCCCCAGACACCTGTCTGGGGATACTATCCCCAGACGCATGTAGCAAGTGGGCAGAAAGATTTTATGCAAAATGCCAAACTAGGCGTGAAAAATACCAAATATTCTGGAAAAAATACTAGTGGTTGTGTCCCAAAACAGTTAATATATCAAGTGATATTTAACACAAGATGAAAGTAAATAGTGATCAAATGTCAAATCCAGCTCTTTTTTAAAAAATATTTTAAAGCAAATGGATCAATGAAATTTCTTTTGTTACTTTGATCTGAAAACGTCAAACTGGCAATTCGACTTTTTATTTTCAACCAGGAAGAAAGTTGATAATCATCAAATCTGTTCATAGTCCACCAACCATTTAAATTTTCATTACCTACCTACCTGTTAACTTTATTGATCATCTCTTGTTTCTATAATTTGCTCATTCTGGCCACAATTTTGGGGCGACCGGGAATAATTTTTATGTCGCGGACGAATTCCTAGGCCATGGTGTTTTCGCCCCAAAGCCCAAAACCCACACCTGTTATTTTCCTGTCTGCTTCGCACAAGACAATACAATTTAGTATCACACGTCCACAAAACTAGATCCAACAACATATTTTTATTCGAATCAGAGATGAAAATAACTACCAAAACAAGGAAGCAAAAATGGTGGAAATATGTTGAGCTCATATATGATGAATTAAAAATATTCCGATAGCGGTGTGAATAGGCAGCTCAGTGGGTAAGGCCACCTTTCATTTTACTCCTTTTAGCTGCACAGATTCGACCCAGTCGCGACCGACCCCCCCCCCCCCCCCCCCCCCCTCATTTTTTTAATTTTTTTTTTTTACTTTTCTTTCTTTCTTCCCAATTGATATTCATTGTTTCCACTTTTGTTACGAGTTCCGAGCAAGAGTTTTTTTTTAATCAGTTGAATTTTTTATTTCTCCGATAATATAATTTCATGATTTAATTTGCTCTTGATCTATTATTGTTTTTGTTTTTGTTTTGGTCAATGATAATAATAATAATAATAATAATAATAATAATAATAATAATAATAATAATAATAATAATAATAATAATAATAATTGTAATATTTGTTATTATTATTACTATTACCATCATAATCATTATTATATTATTATCAATAATAGTATTATTTTTATTATTAATACTCTTATTATCATACTATTACTATTATTATTATTATTATTATTATTATTATTATTATTATTATTATTATTATTATTATTATTATAATTATTATAATTATTATTATTATTATTATTATTATTATTATTATTATTATTATTATTATTATTGTTAACACTATTCCCTGCTCCGAGGGAAATCTCTCTTTTTCTTTTTTTTTTTAAATATTTTGACCTAAACCTTAGAGTTTTTTGTTTGCTAAACCTTTATGTAAATGTTCCGTTTCTGAGCATGAATTTCTTAAATTGTTTTTATTTTTAAAACAATTATTGTTTTTATTTTTTAAAACAATTATTGTTTTTTTTTTCTCCTCTATCTGACCATTTGGTCGCTCTCTGAATATTTCTGTTTGTTTGCTTTTTAATTATTTATTCTTTTTAGACACTATTTGAGATCGGAGTGGGGACGAATATATTTGCTAGAAACTAGAGAAAAAAACAAGAGAGAGAGAGAGAGAGAGAGAGAGAGAGAGAGAGAGAGAGAGAGAGAGAGAGAGAGAGAGAGAGAGAGTTTAATAATAAAAAAAAAAAGAGGTGGGGGGAGGATGGGTGGACATTTATCCCTTTCAACGTTCTGTAAAAAGAAGACGGAATTTAAAAAAAAAAAAATAAAAAAGTGACGTTACCAGGATTCGAACCCACAACGTCGATTATGGTCAAACTTCCAGGGCAGACGAATAAACCATTCGGCCATGACACCCACTTCGAAGTCGACGCATATTGTGTATATGTAGTAACAACTGATTTTAATGTTGGTTAATTTTATGTTTTTATAGATATTTTATTAACTTTCCTTATTTCTATGTGCATCTGGAAACATTCCATATTCTGGAATGTGGATAATTGTTTAAAAGAGCGGAGTTTCAAATATGCGTCTGGGGATAATGAAAATTCGTTATCTCCAGACAGGTGTCTGGGGATAACAAATTTTTATTATCCCCAGACAGGTGTCTGGGGATAATCACAGCGATGAGTTTGTTATCGTGCTGTTTGTTTCTACTCATTCTATCACCAACGATGCAGTTTGTGCAGCATCAGCTGCTACTGCTACTACTATTACTACTACTACTACTACTACTACTATTAGTACTTCTACTACTTCTACTACTACTACTACTACTACTACTACTACTACTACTACTACTATTACTACCGCTACTACAACTAATAATAACAAGAACATCATCATCAACAACAACAACAATAATAATAATAACAATAATAATAATAATAATAATAATAATAATAATAATAATAATAATAATAATAATAATAATAATAATAATAATACTGCTGCTACTGCTGTTGTTTTTGTTTTGTTTTTTTGGGGTTTTTTGTCGTTACAGCTGCTGCTGCTATTACTGCTTCATCGTTTTCAACATCTTACTACGTGTTAGTATAACAGCAACGGCATCGACAAACTGTATAACAACAATAGATCCCTATTCTTTATTGTTTGATTACGTTAAAAGCATTCATTCCACGTCTCGTTCTTCGCCAGGATAGCAGCTCAGTTAAAACCACCCATCTGATCCTGTTTATCGGCTTTCCTTTACACTAGTGTTGGGTTATTTGATCGCTTTTACTCGATCGACGACCGAGCGCCAAGCCACGAGTCAGTGCTCGATCTCAATGCCGGAAGAGCGAGTTAGTAAAACGATCACTCGATCGTAAAACGATCAAGCGGGTTGTGAGCTTGAGACGATCTTGACACGTGAGACGAGCTTGAGACGATCAGGATTCGAGCGAGCGGAGGGGTAACGAGTGTTTCGAATCATTTCAAATTCAAACGATCACAGTTTGCCATCCGATACCAATCGCCAATGTTTGCACACGGTAGTCTGTGGTTCTTCCACAGCCCTCACTCCTTGTCAGATGTTAGTGTGTCTGGGTGGCAGTGGCAGGGAAATTCGTATAGGTGTATCACGCGTGTGTGACAAGACTTCATTAAACCTACTAAAGTTTGACTATCACACACACACACACACACATACACACACACACACACTAAGGCTATTTCTATGACACACACGCATCCCTCTATCAATGAACACTCCTACAGTAGTGCGGCTATGTGGTCTAGTCATGACGTAACTATAGGTAGTACTCTAGTCGACCATGGCTCTCGTGCATTATAATGGTCTAGTGGTATGACACCCGCTTTGGGATCGGAAAGTCCTGGGTTCGAGCCTCGCGCTCGGTGCATAGTTGAGTCTTTGGACAAGGCTCTTTACTCACATTCTCTCACCGTACTCAGGTGTAAAATGAGTACCTGGCCGTTAACAGCGTTGTCTTTGTCTGAAAAATTGTAATATCGCCTAACAGGCGGCATGTCCCGTCCTACATATTAAATGTTGCTGTTGACCGGGGACCCCTTTACAAAGCGCTTTGATCACATTTAGTGGATATTGTAAAGCTCAATTTTTTAAAGTAAAACATTAGCTTTGAATATGGAATGTTTCAATTTTAGATGCCTGTGTATTCTTTGTTAGTTCCCATCATCATCATCATCATCATCATCATCATCATCATCATCATCATCATCATCAGGGGCAGCGGTACGGTCTTTGGTTGGCACCCGAAAGGTACCGAGTTCGATCACCCGCCGCTGAGTGGTCTTGAGCAAGTCACCTTGCCCTAACTAAATTTGCGGCGCTGCACTGCGGCTATCGCTTGGGTTATTCCAGTCTTCCCTTAGAATAGACCCGAAAGACGAATCTCCCCTATGGGATGAATAAAGGGAATTATGTTTAATTTATTTATCATCACCATCATATCAGCGGGATCATCATCATCACCACCACCACCACCACCCTAATAATAATGGATAAAATAAATATCAACACATTTCAATGTAATAATCAAGCTAAAATCAATCAGTGCTCCTAAAAGACCCTTTGATTTCTTTGTCTAATTCGTTCCATACTTTTGGAGTCCCGACAAAGAAAGATTTTCAGCTAACTATAGTTTATATATGGGAATATTAATCAGTCGTTTATATTGGAATCGGAGTTGTCTAGCAGGTGTATTAGTTCAAAGCGCATTTCCAAGGATTTACCATGCTCAATGAACTTCACAATATTTTATTTAATTTATTCCTCCGGCACGCCATATCGACCATACATCCATTTCGTACAGTAGGTACCGATCGCTGTTTGGAGTCTTTTTGTATTAAAGCTCTTTACAATACCCGTCATTGCTTATAAGATAAGAATACATTCACACCTGAGTCAAGTGCCTGACACACGGACTTAACGTCTGGATCACAATTTTCAACAATCACTGTCACTCATCCGGCCATTGACAAGGCTTGATTTTGTGACAAGAGACACCGTACCACTGAGCGACCGAACAAATAATCACCATCTGCGCCATCGTCATCATCATCATCATCATCATTATCATCATCCTCATCACAGCCGTAACAGCCAGCAAAACCACAATCATCATCTTCGGGTCCGGTCTATCCGTGTGGGGGGTGGGGTGGAACCTGCTAAAGTATTTCATTTTTTAAACAGAAACACGATAATCATCATCATCATCATCATCGTCATCCATTGTCGTCGGCATCGTTATCATCGTGTCCGGGCAATCCGTGTGTGTCTGGGTGTGGAACCTGCTAAATATTATTATTATCTACCTACCTAATAAAAACACACCATTCTTGTTCATTTATTTTTCAAATAATGAAATGAAAGGCACGACCTTTCCCGCACACACAAGAGGCGATGACGACCAGTGACAAATTATGGGAGGTGGGGGCGGCCGACAACTTTTGGCGCGACATAAATATGAAATGTTAAGGTGACAGCGGATGATGGTGGTGGGAGGGGGGGGGGGGTCTCAACCCTTCACCATCAACAACTGTTTGATGGCGTGTGTGTGTGTGTGTGTGTGTGTGTGTGTGTGTGTGTGTATGTGTGTGTGATGCGACGAACGATCATAATCAAGGCTGCCAGACAGCCAGATTTCTTCTTGCCCAAGTAGTCAAATAGACCCCAAATAGCCCAACACCACAAGCATTCTGACTCCCTTGAAAAACTCATTTGTTTTGATTAACAAAACAATCGACTACAGTTGGATAAACTTATCTTTTCATTTTTTTTAAATAAAAGATTTTTTTTTTTAAATGAATAATAATAGAAAAGCGTTTCTTAGTAACCAATTTTGAACTTGGCCATCTGGCAGCCCCCATCATAACCAGCTGCAGTCAAGCCAGCCACAGACATAAGAGAGGGAGGGGTATGTGAAGTTTCCTGTGGCAAACGAGTTGCTCGTGTTTTTTTTTTTCAAACGAATCACTGCTCGATGACGTCACTGACTCGAAACCCGCCGGAAACCGACTCGATTTTAGAGGACTCGATCGAAAACCCGCTCGATTTGATCGTTTCAAACTCGACCCAGCACTGAAGCAGTGCTCTTCTTTCTAAGAGGATTGTTTCCATATTAATACTGCGGATTTACTACTTACATCCAGTTTCCTATGCTGCGGAGGTCGACTGTTTGATGTACCCAGTAGGAAAAATAAGAATTTAAAACGCCCCAAAACAATAGATCAAGTTATTTTCCCGGTTTCTGCGGTATGAAACGAAAACCACGGATTTTTGGATAATGTTATACCGACCAAAGTACATGCAGTCAGTGACTGTTTGATAGCACAAAAAAAAAAAAAAACTTGTTAAACATTTGTTCTAATTATTGATATGTTTATTCTTGTTTTCTTTTAGGAGAAATACATTGACTGTTTAGTAAACGATCAAATCGAGCGGGTTTTCGATCGAGTCCTCTAAAATCGAGTCGGTTTCGGGCGGGTTTCGAGTCAGTGACGTCATCGAGCAGTGATTCGTTTGAAAAAAAAACAAAAACACGAGCATCTCGGTTGACACAGGAAACTTCACAGTCCCCTCCCTCTCTTATGTCTGTGGCTGGCTTGACTGCAGCTGGTTATGATGGGGGCTGCCAGATGGCCAAGTTCAAAATTGGTTACTAAGAAATGTTTTTCTATTATTATTCATTTTAAAAAAAAATCTTTTATTTTTAAAAAAAATGAAAAGATAAGTTTTATCCAACTGTAGTCGATTGTTTTATTAATTAAAATCAATGAGTTTTTCAAGGGAGTCAGGATGATTGTGGTGTTTGATAATGTGAGGTTCTATTTGACTATTTGGCCAAGAAAAAATCTGGCTGTTTGGAAGCCTTGATTTTATTTATTTTAATTAATTTTTTTTTTTTTTATGATCGTTCGTCGCATCACACGCACACACCCACACACGCACGCACACACAGGCACACACACGCACACACACAACACACACGCATCAAAACTGCATCAGTTGTTGATTTGGTGAGGGGGTGGCACGTCAACCCCCCCCCCTCCCTAATCAGAGAAGGAATACAGCGATATTCACCTTGACATATTTATATTTATGTCGCGCCAAAAGTTGTCGGGTGTAACCTAGTGCTGGTCGAGTTTGAAACGATCAAATCGAGCGGGTTTTCGATCGAGTCCTCTAAAATCGAGTCGGTTTCGGGCGGGTTTCGAGTCAGTGACGTCATCGAGCAGTGATTCGTTTGAAAAAAAAAAACACGAGTAACTCGTTTGCCACAGGAAACTTCACATACCCCTCCCTCTCTTATGTCTGTGGCTGGCTTGACTGCAGTCTGCAGCTGGTTATGATGGGGGCTGCCAGATGGCCAAGTTCAAAATTGGTTACTAAGAAACGCTTTTCTATTATTATTCATTTTTTAAAAAATCTTTTATTTAAAAAAAATGAAAAGATAAGTTTATCCAACTGTAGTCGATTGTTTTGTTAATCAAAACAAATGAGTTTTTCAAGGGAGTCAGAATGCTTGTGGTGTTTGGCTATTTGGGGTCTATTTGACTACTTGGGCAAGAAGAAATCTGGCTGTCTGGCAGCCTTGATTATGATCGTTCGTCGCATCACACACACACACACACACACACACACACACACCCACACACACACGCCATCAAACAGGTGTTGATAGTGAAGGGTTGAGACCTCCCCCCCCCCCCCTCCCACCACCATCATCCCGCTGTCACCTTAACATTTCATATTTATGTCGCGCCAAAAGTTGTCGGCCGCCCCCCACCTCCCATAATTTGTCACTGGTCGTCATCGCCTCTTGTGTGTGCGGGAAAGGTCGTGCCTTTCATTTCATTATTTGAAAAATAAATGAACAAGGATGGTGTGTTTTTATTAGGTAGGTAGATAATAATAATATTTAGCAGGTTCCACACCCAGACACCCACGGATTGCCCGGACACGATGATAACGATGCCGACGACAATGGATGACGATGATGATGATGATTCTCGTGTTTCTGTTTAAAAAATGAAATACTTTAGCAGGTTCCACCCCCACCCCCCACACGGATAGACCGGACCCGAAGATGATGATTGTGGTTTTGCTGGCTGTTACGGCTGTGATGAGGATGATGATAATGATGATGATGATGATGATGACGATGGCGCAGATGGTGATTATTTGTTCGGTCGCTCAGTGGTACGGTGTCTCTTGTCACAAAATCAAGCCTTGTCAATGGCCGGATGAGTGACAGTGATTGTTAAAAATTGTGATCCAGACGTTAAGTCCGTGTGTCAGGCACTTGACTCAGGTGTGAATGTATTCTTATCTTATAAGCAATGACGGTATTGTAAAGAGCTTTAATACAAAAAGACTCCAAACAGCGATCGGTACCTACTGTACGAAATGGATGTATGGTCGATATGGCGTGCCGGAGGAATAAATTAAATAAAATATTGTGAAGTTCATTGAGCATGGTAAATCCTTGGAAATGCGCTTTGAACTAATACACCTGCTAGACAACTCCGATTCCAATATAAACGACTGATTAATATTCCCATATATAAACTATAGTTAGCTGAAAATCTTTCTTTGTCGGGACTCCAAAAGTATGGAACGAATTAGACAAAGAAATCAAAGGGTCTTTTAGGAGCACTGATTGATTTTAGATTGATTATTACATTGAAATGTGTTGATATTTATTTTATCCATTATTATTAGGGTGGTGGTGGTGGTGGTGGTGATGATGATGATCCCGCTGATATGATGGTGATGATAAATAAATTAAACATAATTCCCTTTATTCATCCCATAGGGGAGATTCGTCTTTCGGGTCTATTCTAAGGGAAGACTGGAATAACCCAAGCGATAGCCGCAGTGCAGCGCCGCAAATTTAGTTAGGGCAAGGTGACTTGCTCAAGACCACTCAGCGGCGGGTGATCGAACTCGGTACCTTTCGGGTGCCAACCAAAGACCGTACCGCTGCCCCTGATGATGATGATGATGATGATGATGATGATGATGATGATGATGATGATGATGATGATGATGATGGGAACTAACAAAGAATACACAGGCATCTAAAATTGAAACATTCCATATTCAAAGCTAATGTTTTACTTTAAAAAATTGAGCTTTACAATATCCACTAAATGTGATCAAAGCGCTTTGTAAAGGGGTCCCCGGTCAACAGCAACATTTAATATGAAGGACGGGACATGCCGCCTGTTAGGCGATATTACAATTTTTCAGACAAAGACAACGCTGTTAACGGCCAGGTACTCATTTTACACCTGAGTACGGTGAGAGAATGTGAGTAAAGAGCCTTGTCCAAAGACTCAACTATGCACCGAGCGCGAGGCTTGAACCCAGGACTTTCCGATCCCAAAGCGGGTGTCATACCACTAGACCATTATAATGCACGAGACCCATGGTCGACTAGAGTACTACCTATAGTTACGTCATGACTAGACCACATAGCCGCACTACTGTAGGAGTGTTCATTGATAGAGGGATGCGTGTGTGTCATAGAAATAGCCTTAGTGTGTGTGTGTGTGTGTGTGTGTGTGTATGTGTGTGTGTGTGTGTGTGATAGTCAAACTTTAGTAGGTTTAATGAAGTCTTGTCACACACGCGTGATACACCGATTTTCCCTGCCACTGCCACCCAGACACACTAACATCTGACAAGGAGTGAGGGCTGTGGAAGAACCACAGACTACCGTGTGCAAACATTGGCGATTGGTATCGGATGGCAAACTGTGATCGTTTGAATTTGAAATGATTCGAAACACTCGTTACCCCTCCGCTCGCTCGAATCCTGATCGTCTCAAGCTCGTCTCACGTGTCAAGATCGTCTCAGGCTCACAACCCGCCTGATCGTTTTACGATCGAGTGATCGTTTTACTAACTCGCTCTTCCGGCATTGAGATCGAGCACTGACTCGTGGCTTGGCGCTCGGTCGTCGATCGAGTAAAAGCGATCAAATAACCCAACCATAGTGTAACCTACATGACCGCCCCCACCTCACATTTGTCACTGGTCGTCATCGAGGCGCGCGCTTTCTTGCTTTGTCGGTTACCTTTCATCACACATGTTCAAATCTTTATCTTATAGCCTATTTACTACTACTGCTATTAATTTTATTTAAACAGGTGATATTACGGTTGTTGCCTTTCCTGCTCTCGGCTTAGTTAGGTTGCTTTAAAATTTGGGCAGGAATATGAATATTTAACATTGTTACTTTCTGTTTAGTTTTTCTTTGTGTATGTATGTATGTGTGTGTGTGTGTGTGTGTGTGTTGTTGTTGTTGTTGTTGTTGTTGTGGCTGTTGTTGTTTTGTTGAGTTTTGGGGTTTTTTTTTTTTTTTTTTTTTTTTTGGGGGGGGGGGGGGGGTGCTTTTCTGACATCCAAACACCAAACCTGAGACTATTTATTTATTACATTTAGTTACTTTGTTTGGTTTCTTTTTTTTTCTCTTCATTTTGTTGTGTTTGTTTTTGTTTTGTTTTTTTTTGTTTGTTTTTGTTTCCTTTTTTTGGGAATGGGAAGAAGGGGTAGTTTTATCCTTAGTCTTTTTAAAAGATGTATGGGATTACCTAACTTGGAACGCACAATAGGGATCGGCGTCGTTTCTGAGTTCAGTCATTTTTTTTTTCATTTTTTTAATTAATTGCTCAGTCCATTAAAGTGGAAGTAGGTATGTGGCTGGGTGGACGCTATTTTAGATCAACGGAAAGCACTTTTCGATTTACTAGCATCCTATTAAAAGTTTGGGGTCCCAATAGCTCAGTAGATAGTGCACTCGCTTAACATGCAAGGAACCGAGCTCGATTCCGGGTGAAGTAGATACATATATTCTGACCCCTTGTCTACCTAGTAGTGATTGGGAAGCAAAGTCTGTTAGATCTGGCGGAAAGTTCCTTGCGATAGACTAAGGGCAATTGCTTTCGTAAGTTTTCCGATATGGAAACCGGACTGAACTCCGGCTTCATCGGGCCCAATAGCTCTGAAGAAGTACTTTTAAAAAAAAATATTTAAAGCATGCATTTGTTGCGATCCTTAATGTTGTGATTATTAGTTGTGCTGTGGCTCAGCGGTAAGGTGTCTCTTCTTGTCATAAATCAAGCGATGTTAAGCGTTGTAAGTGGTCGAGTGGGTGACAGTGATCCTGGAAAATTCTGATCCCGAAGTTAAGTCCTTGTGTAAGGCACTTACCACACATTACTTTACTCGACTCAGGTGTGAATGTATAACTATCTATAAGCAGTGACGGATACTATTAAGAGTTTTAGTACAAAAAAGACCCGAAACAGGCGACTGGTACTTTATGAAATGGATGTAGGTTTGTATGGCCTGCTAGGGGGAAAATTGAATTATTATGAAGTTCATTGATCCGTGGAAATGAGCTTTGAATTCATACACCTGCTTGACCACTCCGATTCCAATATAAACGACTGATTAATGTTCCCATATTATAAACTATAGTTAGCTGAAAATCTTTCTCTGTCGGGGCCCCAAAAGTATGGAATATGAAAAGTATGGACAAAGAAATCAAAGACGCTCCCGAGCTTTAATAATAATTTTAGGATTCTTTTGAAACTATTCCTTTTCAGATAAGTTAGCAATAGTATTTGTTTTGTTTTTTTTCCTAGGTATGGTCTTTTAGGAGCAATTTGTGAATTCTGCGAGCTGTTTTGATTGATGATTACATTAACATGTGTTGATATTTATTTTATTTATTATAATTAAGGTGATGATGATGCTGGGCTGCTGCTCCTGCTGATAATGATGGTGAAGATAAATAAATTATAAAAATAATAATAAATAAAATTCCCGTTATTCATCCCATAGGGAGGTTTTTCTCTACGGTCTATTCTAAGGGAAGACTGGAATAACCCAGGCGTCAGCCACAGTGCAGCGCCGCAAATTGAGCTAGGACGAGGTGACTTGCTCAAGGCCACACAGTGCAGCGGCGGGTGATCGAACTCGGTACCTTTGGGGTGCGAACCAAAGACCGAACCGCTGAGCCACGCTGCCCCTAATGATGATGATGATGATGATGATGGGAACTAACAAATTACACAGGCATCTAACATTGAAACATTCCATATTCCATATTCCATAACGTTTTACTTTACTGTAGGGTAGTGTTCATTGATAGATGGATGCGTGTGTGTCATAGAAATAGCCATAGTGTCTGTCTGTCTGTGTGTGTGTGTGTGTGTGTGTGTGTGATATTCAACCTTTAGTAGGTTTAATGAAGTCTTGTCACACACGCGTGATACACCTACACGAATTTCCCTGCCACCCAGACACACTAACATCTGACAAGGAGTGAGGGCTGTGGAAGAACCACAGACTACCGTGTGCAAACGATGGCGATTGGTATCGGATGGCAAACTGTGATCGTTTGAAATGATTCGAAACACTCGTTACTCGTTACCCCTCCGCTCGCTCGGATCGTGATCGTCTCAAGTCTCAAGATAGTCTCAAGCTCGTCTCTATTCGTCAACTCGAATGATCGTTTTATCAACTCGCTCTTCCGGAATTGAGATCGGACGGTGAATCGTGGCTTCGCGCTCGAATGTCGATCGAGTAAAAGCGATCGAATAACCCAACACTACTGTTTACATAAACACGCGCGCGCGCGAAGACCGAAGACATACAGATATAGAAACAAGTCCCTCTCTCTTTTGTTTATTTCTCGATGTATGTTTAATTTCTATTGTTATTAATATAAACCCAATCAATGGAACAGACCCTAAAATGTACAAGTAAAAGTATAATATTTCTAATTTAGTTTGTCGTCATAAACCTGACCTTATTTCTATTTTCCGTCAACAATTCAATGTTAATCGAGCTCAATCAAAGTCATTAAAATAGGGCTGTCATTATTCCCAGACGCCTGTCTGGGGATAATAAAAATTCGTTATCCCCAGACAGGTATCTGGGATAACCAATTTTTGTTATCCCCAGACACCTGTCTGAGGATACTATCCCCAGACGCATGTAGCAAGTGGGCAGAAAGATTTTACGCAAAATGCCAAACTAGGCGTGAAAAATACCAAATATTCTGGAAAAAATACTAGTGGTTGTGTCCCAAATCAGTTAATATATCAAGTGATATTTAACACAAGATGAAAGTAAATAGTGATCAAATGTCAAATCCAGCTCTTTTAAAAAAAAATATTTTAAAGCAAATGGATCAATGAAATTTCTTTTGTTACTTTGATCTGAAAACGTCAAACTGTCAATTCGACTTTTTATTTTCAACCAGGAAGAAAGTTGTTAATCATCAAATCTGTTCATAGTCCACCAACCATTTAAATTTTCATTACCAACCTACCTGTTAACTTTATTGATCATCTCTTGTTTCTATAATTTGCTCATTCTGGCCACAATTTTGGGGACGACCGGGAAAAATATTTAAGTCGCGGACGAATTCCTAGGCCATGGTGTTGTTCGCCCCAAAGCCCAAAACCCACACCTGTTATTTTCCTGTCTGCTTCGCACAAGACAAGACAATTTAGTATCACACGTCCACAAAACTAGATCCAACAACATATTTTTATTCGAATCAGAGATGAAAATAACTACCAAAACAAGGAAGCAAAAATGGTGGAAATATGTTTAGCTCATATATGAATTTAAAATATTCCGATAGCGGTGTGGATAGGCAGCTCAGTGGGTAAGGCCACCTTTCATTTTACTCCTTTTAGCTGCACAGATTCGACCCAGTCGCGACCGCGACCCCCCCCCCCCCCCCCCCCCCCCCCTCATTTTTTTTTTTTTTTTTTCACTTTTCTTTCTTTCTTCCCAATTGATTTTCATTGTTTTCACTTTTGTTCCGAGTTCCGAGCAAGAGTTTTTTTTTAATCAGTTGAATTTTTTATTTCTCCGATAATATTATTTCATTATTTAATTTGCTCTAGATCTATTATTTGTTTTTTTGTTTTGTTTTGGTCAATGATAATAATAAATAATAATAATAATAATAATAATAATAATAATAATAATAATAATAATAATAATAATAATAATAATAATAATAATAATAATAATAATAATAATAATAATTGTAATATTTGTTATTATTATTACTATTACCATCATAATCATTATTATATTATTATCAATAATAGTATTAGTTTTATTATTAATACTCTTATTATCATACTATTATTATTATTATTATTATTATTATTATTATTTTATTATTATTATTATTATTATTATTATTATTATTATTATTATTATTTTGTTTATTATTATTATTATTAATTATTATTATTATTATTATATTATTATTATTATTATTATTATTATTATTATTATTATTGTTAACACTATTCCTGCTCCGAGGGAAATCTCTCTTTTCCTTTTTTTTTATATTTTGACCTAAACCTTAGAGTTTTTTGTTTGCTAAACCTTTATGTAAATGTTCCGTTTCTGAGCATGAATTTCTTAAATTGTTTTTATTTTTAAAACAATTATTGTTTTTTTTCTCTCTCTATCTGACCATTTGGTCGCTCTCTGAATATTTCTGTTTGTTTGCTTTTTAATTATTTATTCTTTTTAGACACTATTTCAGATCGGAGTGGGGACGAATATATTTGCTAGAAACTAGAAAAAAACAAGAGAGAGAGAGAGAGAGAGAGAGAGAGAGAGAGAGAGAGAGAGAGAGAGAGAGAGAGAGAGAGAGAGAGAGAGAGAGAGAGAGAGAGAGTTTAATAATAAAAAAAAGAGGTGGGGGGAGGATGGATGGGACATTTATCCCTTTCAACGTTCTGTAAAAAGAAGACGGAATTTAAAACAAAAAAAAAAAGTGACGTTACCAGGATTCGAACCCACAACGTCGATTATGGTCAAACTTCCAGGGCAGACGACTAAACCATTCGGCCATGACACCCACTTCGAAGTCGACGCATATTGTGTATATGTAGTAACAACTGATTTTAATGTTGGTTAATTTTATGTTTTTATAGATATTTTATTAACTTTCCTTATTTCTATGTGCATCTGGAAACATTCCATATTCTGGAATGTGGATAATTGTTTAAAAGAGCGGAGTTTCAAATATGCGTCTGGGGATAGACAGGTGTCTGGGGATAGACAGGTGTCTGGGGATAATCACAACGTTAAAATAGAGACTAAATCGCACAGCGTCCCTGGTTGCATAAAAAAAGAAAATGGCCGCGCTCGACCTCTCACTAGCCAGTTTTGATGACGTATTCCCCCTGTTGTCATATTTGCCCCTCTCACTAATCTGTGATAGAAACCGCCAGAAAATTTCGTCAATCAAGAGATGCACTCATAATATTATAATTTTTCTATGTACCAAGCCTAAAGGTAAAGATCATTGTGGATCAAATTGAACTGAGAATAATTTAGATGAGATGGCAAGGCACTTTTTAAACAGCGTGTTGGGTACGTTACAGACATTTTTTAAATATCCATTGGTCTAACATGGCCTGAGGTGGGGAACGGAGAGAAAGGGGGTAGTTCCAAACCAAGGCACATACACTGATGGAGAGAGAGAGAGAGAGAGAGAGAGAGAGAGAGAGAGAGAGAGAGAGAGAGAGAGAGAGAGAGAGAGAGAGAGAGAGAGTTCCAAGTTAGCGGACAATTAAACCAGTTGGTTTGTCAAGAAGGAGCGAAAACGACCCTCAAGAGCACATTCCTTACCAATATGACTGAATGAGATGTAGTTAGAAAAATAATTAAAGCTGAAATTGTAATGCTCGTTTACCCTGGAAATGTTGAAAACAATTTCACAAACACACAAAATTGTCAATTTTGAATACGTTACAAGAAAACGACCGTAACCTGGTGGCACTACAGATTAATTGCCAGACCTCATCGATTTATTCACTTGTGTTAATCAACAATTTATTTCAAATTCTATTGGTAAATACACTAACCCTTTTTGATCCATCTTTAGGGTTACAAAAAATTGCATCATCTCTTTTCATGATCGATCTTTATCGTTATGATTTCCAACAAATGAATAATTAATCTTGGAGTTACCTAATATTATTATTAACATCAATTTGGTAAACCCACTACTAAATTGGACATAACATTCTACCCGCACATACTCAAATATTATTATAATAA
>NC_088360.1:64765933-64773433 GCF_034508935.2 Berghia stephanieae | reverse complement strand
TTACAATAAATGGATCAGTTGAGCCAACATCTGTCCTTACTCTTCATGTCAATAAACACACAATGTAATTATCTCTGCTTTTCCCTATACTTCTCTTTTGGGTCACTTTTAGAGCAAAAAATAGCATCTGTTGTACATTTACCAGCAACGAATCCAAACTGCTCTTCACTTATGTCTACATCTTTTCTAATCCTCTTATCGATTACTCTTTCTCATATATCTTCCTTGTGTCTCATCAACTTGATGCCCTATTATAGTTGCACATTCTTGAATATCTCCCTTATTTTTGTATATGGGGATCAACGTACTTTTGTCCATTCTTCTGGCATTTGTTCTTTCTGCAAGATGCCGTTTAATAACCGTACCAGGAAATTTAACCCTTCATCTCCAAGGGATTTACAGACTTCTGCTTGTATCTCGTCTGGTCCAAATGCTTTCCCTCTTTTCATCTTGGGCACTGCATCCCGCGCCTCGTTCTTGCTACTATCTTTTCTTTAGGTTGTATAACTGCATTTCTCCTCTCCCTATTATCTATTTCATTCATGAGGTGCTCGCAGTATGTTTTCCATCGTGCTCGAATCTCTTCATCTTTGCCCAATATTCTTCCATTCTCATCTTCAATCATCTTAATATGTTGTATATCTCTCCTTTTCTTGTCCCTCTGCTTCGCTATTCTGAAAATATTTTTCTAGCCTTCTTTACTTTCTAATTGTATATACATATATTTGAATGCCTCGAACTTTGCTTTTGCTACAGCTCTCATTGCTTCTTTCTTTACCACTTCTTCATTCCACCGCCACGATTCTTTCCCAACTTTTCCTCTTACCGAGCTCACACCTCGCACTACTTCGACCACTTCGCGGATTTTATCAGCGATAATTTCCAGTACTTTGGGAAATCAATTTCTAGAGTTCCTTTCACTGCTATAGCAAATGCTTCACTTAGCTCTTAATCCTTTAGTTTCCACCACAGTGTTTTTCCCTCACTTCATTTCTCTCTTGTCTTTCTCTTTCCAAATGCCACTTTCGCAATAACAATCTTATGCTGGGCCGCCACTTCCTTCAAATGTCTCCAACAGCACAACAGGTATTCCGCTTGTGTTTTTCTCATACCAATCTGTACTCGTATTTTTCTTTTTCTAAAATGTGTATTTAGTATTGCTAAATCCATCCTTGTTGCAAATCTTACAATTTCTTCGCTTTCTTCGTTTCAACTGCCATCTTCCCAACCATCTCTACTCTCTGATATTGCTTTCTCTAACATACCCATTCAAGTCCGCACCGATGAAAACTCTTTCTGATTTGTGGAACATTTCCATTTTGTTCACCAATCTCCTTCCAAAATCCCTCCTTCTTGTCTTGCGTACAACCTGTCTGGGGTGCGTATGCACTTACGACAATGATTTGCTCCATAGTGACAACAATCTTGATCCACATAAATCTGTCGGACACCCTTTGGACTCTAACAACATTTTGTGTAAGTTCTATATCCAGAGTGATACGAACTCCATTTCTTGTGGCCTCATTTCCTTTATAAAACTGCTGTTTCACCTTTTTACTTTGGTTCTTGCACGCACAAAATATTAATTTTTCTTCTTTCCATGGCATCAGCGATTTCCCTTGATCTACCTGTCATACTTCCAATATTGATCTCCATTCCCATCCGTTGCCTCGCCCATCTCGTACACCTTTCCTCCACTGTCATCCTGCTGGCCAATAATGACAGATGAGATGCTGCCGTTTTTATCCCGGCCTCGGCCGACCCGGTATGATACTTCTGGTTTCATTAATTCATTTACCAGTTGTAGCTCAAGTTTTACGGCCAGGATGCCCTTCCCCATTTATCCGGGCTTGTGACCTGCCTCACAAGGTGCTGGATTGCACCCTACAAAGGCTGGGATATATATATAATTATATTCCATTTTGCAGTTGCTAATGATCAAATCTCCATGCATTCGTTCATTGCATCATCTCCAGCCATTTCATATGTTACCTATCATCATCTGTCTTGGACTTTTCTCTTTCGCTCATTATATACTAATACTTCTTTCCCACGTACCCCTTCTTTCTAACATGTCCAACATTCAATCTATTATATATTGAATTGTGTTTGATACAAATATGGTACGAAAAGTGCTCGACATGCAGTAATGGAGCGAATTATTAATTAATGTAGACTGTCTCAAACATTGTGGTAAATATTTTAAATAATAATAATAATATATATATATATATATATATATATATATATATATATATATATATATATATATATATATATATATATGCGCTTTACAGGGGGTCGTTGGTCAACAGCAACACTTAACAAGTAGAATGTGACACGGTGCCTATTAGGTGCTATTTCATCTTTTTCGGAAAGAGACAACGCGTTTAACGGGCCGGGCACTCATTTTACGCCTGAGTAGGGTGAGAGAATGTGAGCAAAGAGCTTTTTATAAGGACTCAACTATGCGCCGCTTAGAGTCTGTCTCAAACCCAGAATCTTCAGATCTTTTTTTTGTTTGTTGCTTTAGGTCTCTTCCAACACAATTGAGGTTATATGAGAGACCGCTGAAACAAAAAAAAAACAAGCAATCTAACAAAAATAGTACAAATGTAAATCAAAATCATAACCTAAAGATATCATAAGCTAAATTATAAATAACCAAGAACAAACAGGCAGAAGATTTACAGAAAAAAATATCCCCTGTCAAAATACAATCACAAACTAAAGAAGCAGGATAGGCTAGTAAAGAGAAGAAGAAACGACATCACTATCGGATCGTACACCCATGCGAACATCATAGGTATATGATTCAAGGGTGATGCTCCCATCCAACCACCCGCAATCTTCAGATCCGAAGGCGAGTGTCTTACCTAGCTCTAGACCACATTGCCGCACTTAACGTGTCACAAAGGCGACACATATATTTAATGTTTGTTTCATGACGGATTTGTGGATTTTGCAGTGACCTGAAGACCTGAAGACATAGCTGATACGATAACCGGAGTATTCTCTGACAACTCAAGACCTGTTCTGCTGCGTAAAGTGCATCAACCAGCCTCCCTTGAATATGTCAAAATACAAGATAAGTAAACAATGGCAGCAGCCGCTGATGCTATATTTCATTTTTGCACATTCTAATTGTTTATTATAATATTATGCATATTCATAACGCTTAACAAAGCATGTCTATAAAGCGAATATCAAGCAATGATTACTTTTCTAAGAATTTTAAATAAGACAAAAACAATCATTTAGTAGGCGTCTCAAAAATATACATTTCGCCGTGGAACTATTATATTTATTTTAACATTTGATTTAAGGCGAAAAATATAAGACAATCCTTTAAATGTCGTATACAACAGCAGATAACCACATAGTCTCAGATGACAAATTACATGATACGTAACATTGGCAAGAAGGCGTCTCCAAATCGTAAAATGTAATGCAAACAATTATATCCTTATGACAACGCAAAGTCAAAACTGAAAATAATGATAGACTATAGGTATTGGAAACTGTTCATAATGAAATCACAATAACTGTACGTGTTCAAAAATTAACAAAAAAACAAAACAAAACAAAACAAAGAAACAAAGATATTTGAAGAGTGATTTGACATTTCTGACATGCAAAATTCCCGCATTCATTTATATTATTGCTTGCTACTTTTGGACACGACGCTAGTCTGCCGCAATTATCTTTCTATCAAGCAAAAAATCAAACCCAGCTATTCTTTTACTTCTGAGTGGACAGCGAGACTTTACAAATAAATCTGATTAAATGTATGAGAAGATTGATCGCTATAACTCTAGATAGGGGGTTGGGTAAGAATGAATGAATAAATGAGGACATTCGTCTCAAGGGTCTACCTCATAAAAATACCTCGATAAAACCAAGCGTCAGCAATGCAGCACCCAGAATACAATCTTACCTAAAATCAGGTTGAGTTTGGCATCGGTCTGGAAGGCGTAGTGCAGCGTGACCAAGAAAGGTGACTGTCTGATTGCTTCTAGAACTTGTCTCTCCGTCTTGGTGTGTTCAGTTGTCTTGGTCTTCTGGACGATCGACGCCTTTTTCAGCTGTTTCATGGCGTACAGCTTGCCATTGTCACGACCTCCGATCTTACGTGCCAGGAACACCTTTCCGTACGCTGTGGACACACATGTTTCGAAAAGTCAATTAAATAATGAATCTATACATTAATTATCCACAATACGTGGCGATAAATTAAATACACCCCCCCCCCCCCTTTTTTCCCCCCCAAATGGAAATAAAAAACAAACAACAACAAAATAAAAACAAAAACAAAACAAAAAAACAAACAAAAAACAACAAAACAACACCTAGACCTCCACTTATACGTAAAAGCTGTGTGAGGGGTGGGGGGAGGGGGGGGGGAGGTAGGAGATTCGGATATTTATGTAAATCAAAATTATGGATGCATTAATTAGTGAAAAGATTACTATTATACTACTATATTGCTCAGGAACGGATCTTTTATTATTTATTTTTTTTAAGAGAAAAAAAAGTAGTCCTTCAGAGTCATGAGATCAGAGTTCATCCCGGTTTCTATAGAGTAAAAAGGACAATAGCAATTGATTGTTACCTATCTATCGCAAAGTACTTTCCGCCAGATGTAATAGATCTAGCTACCCAATCACTGCTGGGTGGACAGGGAGGTCAGAAGGAAAACGAAATCGACTTCACCCGGAATCGAATTCGCTCCCAAGCGTGTGAAGCGAGTACTGTCCCAACTGAGCTATTGGAAGCCTAAGAGCCCCGACATCTGTAAACCCATTCAACTACACTCAATCTATTTTTAAATATTTTAAAGCCAAATCCTCCAAAATGGCGGTGGTAAGATGTGACCATATTTGCAGGCCCGATAACCGAACGCAATAATGAACTTGTATATAAGGCACGTTTTTTAAAAAGGATATACACAGCAACATATTACTGTGAGTTCGTATTAGATTATTTCCATGACAGCAATGAGACCATAGCAATTGTAAAAAAAAAGTTCTCGTAGAGTGGAACTCATACATTATCAAAGACACATGGGGTCTGATTCATGGACCGAGACTACGACGATAGTCTGAGACTATATCCGTAGTCTCTGTAGTAGTAGCAGTAGTAGTAGTAGTAGTAGTAGTAGTAGTAGTAGTAGTAGTAGTAGTAGTAGTAGTAGTAGTAGTAGTAGTACCACTACTACTACTTTCACTATTACAACTACTACTACTACTACTACTACTACTACTACTACTTTCACTATTATCACTGCTCCTATTCCTACTACTACTACTACTACTACTACTACTACTACTACTACTACTACTACTACTACTACTACTATTACTACTACTACGACTACTATTACATTTCTATTATGTCTTTTATCGTCCATTATTTTCTAGAAAGTTCACGTCTATCATTTCTATCACACCACGCTAACGATTCGTTCACACTCCGACCATCGTTGAGTACAGACGATGCAATTTATACTGCATTTCATTTTATTTGTTTTCAACGTTTATTTGTTTATTGTTGTGCCGACGAAGGGTTTGTACCAGAAACGCCCATTGTCTGTATTGTTCCCACCGACTCCTCTCCATCATCACTCTTTCGTTAGTATTTTCGGGACCCCATGCTTCAGGCAGCGCCCACCGCTCTCTACTTAGAACAACGCTACACCGTGGATAAGTATCATTTAAGTGCCATCGTTATTTATATTTACTAAAAACATTACACACACACACACACACACATTCTCAAACAATTTTTACACCCCTAAACTTGTCTCACACTATTTTTATTTGTGGGGCAAAAAAAAAAGAAAAAAAGAAAAAAAAACAATCAAAACAAACACGAAGAAGATATGATTTCTGTGCTACTTCGTATGACGCATCCCAGCTGGAAAAGTAACACATTTCTATGACGTTTGTGATACGTTTCCGAGGAAACCTCAGTTAAAAATAGATTGACCTCTGTAGTCTGAGACTTCGCAAGCGTAGTCGGAGACTTGATAGTTAGGGATAAAGTCTGACTCCATGAATAGCTTACTTTCCGTAGTCTCGGACTTCCCAAAGTCTTGGACTACGAAGTCTCAGACTTTGCTATAGTCTGAGACTATCATAGTCTCGCACCATGAATAAAACCCCTGATTTTTGTTTGGTTGGTAACAATGGCAGGTCGACAGAAATATACTTCATAAGGCTCGGTTTTCGCCAAGTCCATCGGTCCTTTGCATTATGGAATATACAGGATGTACTCTGATTTCAAAGTCTTAATATTCCAAAACCGTTATAGATATTTGCATCTGGTTTTCACCATACTATTCTAAGGAAAAGTCATACATTTATTATGCCCATTGGTCATCGCCCTTTATTGCATCATCAAATTTATCAATATGAACATAAACTTAAAAGACCTCATTTGTCTCTCCTTCTATTTCGGAACCACAATAGTGCGTCAACATTCTCTTTGTGTCATGATACGAAATCACCAAAAGTAGTCCAACAACGTTTTACAGCGTAGTTTGGTAGACTGTTACAGAACATGAAAAAGATTTTTCCAAAAAAAAATAATCAATTAATTAATTAGTTGTTTTTTTTAAACAAGAAAACACACAAAAGGGTAGGTCTCTATTCTAAACTTGCTGAGACACAAAGTGAATGTTTATTGTTGGCAAATGCACACAAGACTTATAGGCCCATCAGAATCTTTCTTTACCGTGAAAACGATCACTGTAAATGTCTATTTGGATATGCTAGAATTATATTTTGCATCCCATCTTCGTGAATAGATCAGCCATAGATAGTTTTTCAATAAGATGGTGTTCCTTCACCTTGGAGACAGAGGCCGTTTACAAATTTCTAAACGACAACAAGACAGATGGATTGGGAGAGACGGGACTCGAGTGCCTGGCGGCCTGGGTCACCAGACATTTCTCTGCATGACTTTTTCCTATGGGGCTACACCAGAGACATTGTTTATTCAGCTCCCATACCAGATGTTGGCACGCTCATCATGTTATAAAAGCCGTTATTGGATCCATCCACCATGCCACACAAGCTACAAAACACTTGGAAATAGCTCGAAAATGAAAATAGGTTGAATTTGCCTGGAAGTTGCCATGGCAACTATATTGAGTCACATTGAGTAAAAGACACTGGTAAACAAAATGTAAAGCATTTATGTATGTTTATGTTTAAAATAAAATTGACTGTGACGGTGACTGTGGCGTATTTCTAATAAAGATGTTATTGAACAGGGAAAGGCTTAATGGACTCAATATTTTATCAATATCATTTTATCATTATCATTAATAATATTGATGATGTAATCATCGTCGTCATTATGATCATCATCACCATCATCAAATGTACGGCTACATTACCACAACAGGACCTCCAGAGTTAGCTTACATTGCTTTGTGCAGGATGACACAACACTACAATAAGTATAAAGAGGAACTTAGGGCTGACGTAGGGTATG
>NC_088360.1:64755933-64760933 GCF_034508935.2 Berghia stephanieae | reverse complement strand
GCAGGCTCATTTCATTGCACCGTCGGGGCAAAATAAAATAAATTTTATTTCATTTAGTCCCGTGGATGCAGTGGAGTGAACCTGCTACCGAAACAATATTGTAGCCAAAGTAAGAGGTGAGAATACAATAATAAAAGGGAATATAGATATCTGGATGAACGCGTGAACGAATAATCGATGAATCGACGGTCTTGTTTTGAAACAAGATAAAATTAGGCGATACCGAGCGTGTTCAGTGACCGGATGATAACAATTACAGTTATAACAAATTGTAGCAGAATTCTGGCCGTTTCGCGTTTGAGCCACATGCATTACTCCACTTGATTGGGGTTATAATGAGTAACACTACCGATAGTGCAAGATAATGGCAGAATGCCAGTGTATTTAATTAGAAAATTAAACGAGACTTACCTGTAAGTTGAAGTTTGATTGGGATTTTATAGACCCAAGAATATTCTTAGGCCTTGACCGAGAGAAAGCGTCCCTGCACATGCGCAATCACTATTTAAAGCTAATAGGCTACAATAGCTGTTACCATCAATTATCTAATTAAAAGACCTCAAATTGATTTGCAATTTTGCAAAACGATGTATACATTCATGGGGTGGGATAAAATTGGGAAGGGCGGTCAAGGCCTAAGAATATTCTTGGGTCTATAAAACCCCAATCAAACTTCAACTTACAGGTAAGTCTCGTTTAATTTTCTAATTTTATAGACCCAATGAATATTCATATGGCCTTGCCCGAGACTTTAAAGCCGTAACAGCTATTGTAGCGATCCAATATATAAACGGACATACACAATTATAAGCATATTCTTTCATTATGCTATATTAAAACGTTAAAACCTATGATAAAAGGAACGATGTCCTAAGCCATGAGGTTCCATATCTACTTTCATTCAGTATGTAAAAAGTTTTTCAAAACTATTGCAGCCTGTGTCCTAAGCCAGACACTGCATAGATAGTTATGATATACATTCATAGCTCTGTGACTAAATTCAGACACAGGTTAATCATGTTAATCTATTTGCAGCCTGTGTCCTAAGCCAGACACTGCATAGATTGTCAACGAGGTATTAAATATAACTCAGTCTGTGATTCCACCAGACACTGAGTAACAAGGTGCCATATTATGATTTCAGTAAAAATTACTGTAATTGGTCGTTGGTGTTTTCATTATCAGCCTGTTGTTAAATCCAGACACTGATAATTATGTTCATAATAAGGATAAATTACTCACATCAACGTGCTTTCCGTAACACTGCTTTCCCAAATGCAGTCCCACCATCTTTTACAATTGGTTTATTGTAGAATTTAGCAAACGTCTTCTGACCAGACCATGCTGCTGCCTTAAGTATGACAGACATTTCTACATCTTTAGTAATAGCTGACGTGCTCGCAGCCCTGGTGCTGTGTGCTTTGAATATTTTTGTATTTATTCCCGACTTCATAAGAGTCAATTTAATCCATCGACCGATTGTTTCCTTAGTTACCGGTTTATGTGGACATGCATAACTCAAAAACAGTTGAGATGAATTTCTAAACGGTTTAGTTCGTTTTATATATTCTCGCAAATATGTTACAACACATAATCGTTTATTAGATGGGTATCCCGGTAATACTATGGAATTTTCATTATTTTTCGGGGTATTATGTTTCAATAATTTAGAAACATGAAAGATGGCCCGAGTTTGTGTAATATGACACTCTTCTAAATTTAACGAGTGAATGGTTTGGCATCTTTGTCCAGTGACTAAGGCACATAATGTGACTAATTTGAAAGTGAGCATTTGTAAAGTTAATTCCTTACAAGGTGAGCATTTTTCCAAAAAATTTAACAATATTGAAACGTCCCAAATTTTGGTGTATCTTGGTTTGCTTGGGTGAGCCAAGAAAATACTTCTCATCAAACGTTTTATTTTGTTATCATCTCCGATGGAAGGTTGGTCGAAAATGCAAGATAATGCAGAACGAGCAGTATTAACTGCACTATAACAAAGTCCTTTTTAGAAAGGTGTAATAAAAACTCTAGACAGTGTGAAACACTATATTCCTCGACATCCCACTGTTTATCAGAACAAAATTCAATCCATTTCTTAAGGTAAACATTGTATTGTTTAACAGTATTTGGTCTCCAGCCTTTCATTAAAGTCTTGACAACTCGTCGGGACAACCCTTGTCTTTTGAAATTGTTCCTGATAAGACACATGCCATCATTGGAGTTTTGGGTATAATGGATGTACTGCTGAGTGGTTTGATGGTAAAATTAACACATTTTTGGCTTTCTTCAGAAAAAGAGGAGGAAGGCACATCATTTCCATAAGTTTTAGATACCAAGGGCCTATTGTCCAATGTGGCACGACCATTAATATCTTTGTACTTTGGTCTTCTTGGATTTTCCTGAGAATCCTGGAGATAAGATTAAATGGTGGGAAGATATATCCGTAAGTAACCCATTTATGTTGAAATGAGTTAATGGCGCAGGCTTCAGGATCGGGATAAAAGGACATATATATAGGTAATTGTCTGTTTGCACGAGAAGCAAACAGATCTATTTCAGGGCATCCAAATTTCTCACATAACCTATCAAAAACTTCTGGGTGTAATTTCCATTCTGTATGAATTCTAACTTTCCTACTGTGTGAATCAGCTATATTTGATTTTCCAGCTATATGACAAGCAGACAACCAGATTCCTCTTTCTTTACACCACAAGATGATTTGTTTAGTATAATAGTTAACAAGTCTAGAATGTGTACCCCAAGATTATTAATGTATGAAACGGCAGTCTGATTATCCATTTGGATCTGTATATGACAATTCTTAAAATCACATAGGGACTGAATACCCAACAACCCTGCTTTGATTTCGAGAACATTTATGTGGAGTTTAGACTCCTCTTCTGTCCACATGCCGTGTGTATTTCTATCATTGAAAACTGCCCCCCATGCATAACTAGATGCGTCTGTTTGAATAGTGAAATCTGCATTACCATGAGAAATCATTTTCCCACTATAAACTCCCTCTTTAATCCACCATTGTATTTCTTGTACACATTCTTCATTAAGAGTGGTATAGTTATTAAAATTATAATTTGTCTCTAATGATTTGATTTTAAGCATTTCCAGTTCTCTATAATATAGCGGGCCATATTCAACCGCTGGGAAACTAGCCACAAAGACTCCAATTAATCTTGCTAATTCCCTTACTGTAAGGGAGGTATGACTCATCACATTCTTTGACATCTGGATGATATGATTTCTTTTATCCTCACCTAAACTTATTTTCATCAGTGTCGAATCTAGAATGAAACCTAAATGTAATAGCTTTTGCGTAGGTTCATATATAGATTTATCAGAGAGTTCAAAACCTAACGACGTCAGAAGTTGCTTCGTAATTATAACGTTTTCCTGACATGCTTTATGATTAGAGCCTTGTAGATAGAAATCATCAATGTACACACTAGACAAAAAAACCTCTTTGTCTCAAAAAACCTAACACTGGTTTTAAAATTTTGGTAAACAGTCTTGGGCTATCTCGAAACCCCTGAGGCAAAACCATATATTTATAAACTTGACCCTCAAACATAAATTTTAAGTATTTTGTAAAATCGGGGTGCATTGGAATGCTATGAAAAGCATTGGATATATCAATACATGCCATGTAGCAATTTTGTTGCATGAGATTAAGGCACGTAGTTAGTCCCTCCATCTTGAAGTGAGTAAATTTAACAAAATTTTTATTCAAGCATTTGAGATTAAGAATGGGTCTGTATTTGTTGTTATTCGATCTTTTCTCTCTTAAGAAAATATTATTCATGTAATCTCCCTCTTCAACAGTGCTTTCCTCAATTACTTCTTGTTTCAATAATTCTCCAATTATAGCCCTTAATGCTATGGTTTCCTGTGCATTAAATTTCAATTGATGGGGAATTTTATTTTGAATTGGTGGAGAAATGAATTGGATTTTACAGCCTTTGACACATTGTAAAATTATTTTGTCTTCTGTGATTTTTTCCCAATTATGAATAAAATGCCTTGTTCGACCACCTAAAGCTAAATCGTTTCCTTCACTTACATTTAATATGGTTTGTTGCGACGACCCTGTTGTCGAGTTTTGTTGCTGAAGTTCTGGTATTGTGTTTGTTTGTTGTTGTTTTTGTAATGTTTTCCCCTGTTGTTGTACACAGGGTTTTTCCCGTCTAAAAAAGATAACCTTTTCTTTAAAAAGAACGGCTTGTTTTGATGTCTTTGGTATGGTTTGACACGATTGACTCTTTGAGAAACCAAACCTTCAGGGTTTCCGAGACATCTTTGACTTTTTCTCGCCCTTCTTCCTACCTTCAGTCTTACTCGACACATCACTCCTATTTTCACCGTCATCACTGTTATTTTTGGTTTCATTGTTATTGTTACACGCCGTCCTGTTAAGGAATTGGGTCAGTGGGGCGTCCGACGCCATTGTCTTAATTAATAAGTGCAAGCGCGAAATCACGCACGATAAAATGAAATCGATGACAATCCACTTAATATCTTAATAATTGAAGGACAAAATCATAATCCACGAATCATCACATGATAATTTAAGCACAAAATAATATATTTTCAATAACTATTGCATCAATATAAGTAGGTAATTAATTTTAAATCCAAGAGAATTAAAAACACGATGATTGCTTTGCAAGGTTCACTTTTTAAGTGATTGCGCATGTGCAGGGACGCTTTCTCTCCGGCAAGGCCATATGAATATTCATTGGGTCTATAAAATTTTAAGCGAATGTTAAACCGACGATGATTATGCCCTTGTAATGTAGGAAGTTGAAATTTTGTTCCCTGTGGTTTATATTTTGGATGGATATACACTGAAGCCGTGTAAATTAATATTGTAAATGTGCATATCATTTTTTACGCACCGAATTGTATGAATATATTAATATTCCTCTCCATTCCGCACACGTCCTTAATTACCAAGCAATTCCATTGTATTTATTATTTTCCAA